>NC_069107.1:8228100-8529716 GCF_947172395.1 Bicyclus anynana | reverse complement strand
ATAGTAATAAGGCCGCCTTTGCATGCTAAGTTTAATTTATGTTTTTAATGTTTCAATTTATAATTGTATTTTGGTGTGCAATAAAGTATTTCTTCTTCTTCTTCTTCTACAATTTATACGTATAGTATTTCCACTAGTCAAAACTTTTTGCGTGCCACCACTTGGACTATAGTCTTTTAGTCTATAGTTAATTAGTCAAATAGTTATTAATATTTTTCACATCATCAAGCCACTCTATCTACAGGGCATCGTACTTAAATGCTAAAACATTGGCCATTTTAGGCTACAGATGCCTAATTTCGAGTCATATTTGGAGGAATCACATCAAAATGGATCCAATAAATTGATAGAAGCTGTTAATTCAATAATGTAGCTCATTAATTATTTGCCGTAATCAATTCGCTATAACTAATTTCTTCTGCCTACGTCTCCCATCTACATAATTTATGTACGTTTGAAATGTATTGTAAAATTGTTTTTGTGGTAATTTCTGTGCGGTTTAACCGACTTTAATGAAATAAGGTTTCGTTGGTATAATAGCAAATTTCTTACAAACTTAGAATGTTATTTTGATGGGTGAATTTGCAAGAAATGTTTTATTAGGAGGTTATAAAAGGCGGATATTTCCTTTAAAAAAAAAAAACTTTACTTATTTACTTTTTTTTATTTATTTTCATTTTATTTTGTATTTTTTGATTTTCAATTGTTCAGATGTTTGAAGCATCGGACACTACAATAGTGCTTTCTTGGACATTGTGAAGTATGGCACAATTTTTTAAATACATTTTTTCTCTTTATATTTTAAAAAACCTCTGAATTTCAAAATAATCCGTGGGTACTTTGAAATTTATAAATAATAATCCGTCGTGGTAACCACTTATAAATAGGTATAAAAACTTTCCAATTAGCTTGCTGTTTGTATCATATCTTATGTTAAGTATTGATGAAGTCATAAATGAGCTCTATACATAGAGTTTATAGAATCAAGAGCATAATGGGTTAAAAACACATTATATAGCAAGTCAAATCGAAGCAAAGCCTAATAAAAAACCAAAGCGAGCTAGTTTACAAGATACCGCCGCTAGCGAGTAATAAATAACGAACGAAAATCCAACGTTTTAAAATTAATATCGAATGGAAAACAGCTAACACGCTCTACCTACGCGATCAACTAATTAAATTATGTAGTCATTGATTACAAATCAGTACAGATTATATTTGGTTATATTATATTATAAACGCGGTGTCTATTACTCGTGTACATGTATATTTTAATTAGTTTTTAATAAGAAAATTTGTCTATGACACATTTAGAAAGTGTTACGCGGTCAAAAGGGCCCGAATCTAAAGCTGCGGAGAAAAAAAGGGTATCACATGTCTTCATTGGTGTAAGTAGAAGATATTGTTGTTTTATTTCTGTTGATATAAAATATTAATCAATCATTCTACTCATAAAAAGTATTAAAATCAATAGGCTTATGTAATATAAGGAAAATTATATTACTTACATATCTAAAGTATTTCTGTTTAAAATCAAATTAAATACAATATAATGCAAAGTAAAAAATAATAGTAATTTTCAAAAAATAAAATTAATAGATAAATGGATGATATGAGGTATTTGCCTCAACAATGATTATAAAAAAAAATATGTCAAAGCCAATGTCTTGTAACGTTTTTATTCAAATGGCGAGATTTTAAGAGTAAGAACAAAACATTTTAATATAGAAATAAAAAAGAACATTAATTTAAAGTATAGATAATTAATTTCCGACAAAAGAATGCTATTAAATTCCTTTTATAAACTAATTATTCAACAGATGAATGAAACAAGACGTTCTTTTTTTAAAACACAATTTTGTTTGATGAAATTTGAAAAAAGAATGTCGATCTCGTATATAAGAACGCGACCGATCCACAAGTGATCATTATAGGCCGTAAAGTCGCCGATAAAACAGATTAGCGCCGTGAATATTCAAACACTCGAATATTTAATGCCACAGACTTGAGAAGACGTCGTATAAAATTGTTGATGTGTTCATTTAAGTCTGACAGTCGTCTTATTATATTGACTTGTTTATCGGTTTTAAGGTCTTTATTTTATTTCTCTGTATTTCGATTGTTTCACAGAAAATGTAGATTACAGAATCTAACAAGTTTTTTGACATTTATAGTGAGAATTTTATAATTGATTTTTGTTGACTTTCTGTTGATTTTATACATAGCTTAATAATGAATGTAATCAATAATTAATTGAGTTTGTTTACATAAATAAATAATTATAAACCATTACCATAAAGTTGCATAAACCATAAATTAAATAAAAAAAATAGTATCTACGTAAATTTCGTAGTACGGTCTACGAGATTCGTAGCTCTTCGTAAACGCGGAACCGGAAGTCAAGCTTCTACATTAAACATGATACTACTGCTAACTGCTGTGCGCAAAACCGTTTCCGCTAATTTTAATTTAAATATTTAGTAACTTGTTACATGTCAATATGTTTTTTTTGCAATTATCTACTTAGATTAAACGAGTAATAATTTTAATTTCCATTAATAGTAAAAAGTATAATATAGGCTCGAATGTTTGTTTGCTTACATCCAATTCATACCTTACTTTTTACGAATAAATATTTACATAGCGTTGCTAGAACAGGGTCATGACTAAAAGAACTCTAAACGTACAAATTTGTATCTAGTCGAACATATTATGATGACAAAAACTTAGTTATTTTTAAATTCAAAATTACTTCGATAATTTGTTCTCTCTCATAACATACGTAAAACTAAGGTATTTAAATAAATTTAGACATGGTTACGTAATTCGGAACTAAAACGATTAAAAAACGGTGGACCAATTAAAGGCGCGAGCCTAATATTAGATATTACATACCACAACCAAACGCACAGATCCACCAAAAACATAGAAGCATCGGTTAAAAATTGGCGTATCTACAAAAACAATGAGAGTCCCACAGATGCAATTAATAATAATTTGTTTAATTCAGTACCAATGAATAAATATAACCAATACGTTTGAGACTTTTTATCGCTCCAAAGTATGTTTACATGTTTGTTTTGTTTCATTCGTCCGAATACAAAGAAAATCCATGCCATCTAGAAAATTAAAAGCTCCGGCAAATATTTTAATTTATTAAATTTTTATTTATTACAGTAAAGTCATTTTAAAAAGTTATAATGTGTACGAAATTTACTGTATTGTACCGTACATACAGTAAGTTTTTGAAATTTGAATTTCCATCTCGTCTACATTTTTCCCATAATCTGTGCCCTAAGGTAGTTAACCGTCCGTACCGAATACCGAAGCTAATCTATTAAACGCTGTCAACTCAAAGCGTACAACTTAAACTAGTATTCCACAATTGTCAATTAAAAAAAAAGAACACTTAATACACAGACAAAAACCTACGTAAGAATCGTGTTTGCAGTTACGCTAGCAAGATTTTTGTAATAACTTAATTTTTCTTATTATAATTTAGCAAGGTATTTGTAAAGTGTTCTTACTTCATCATAAATAATTAGTTTTTGTCATATTAGTATCTTCAATTAAATCTCAAACTTTGTTAAAAATATCTTTTTATTCAAATATACATGCCATGCCTACTATAAATAAAAAAAATATTGCTTATACTTCGTAACATTAGGTCAAAATAGATTTAGATGTCTAAAGTTAAGTACGTTCAGAAGCCACAACGCATATAATCATAAAAAAAAACTCTTTCTAAATCACACACTCTATCAATTTCATATAATTATTACCAATTCATTTTATACGAACCATAAAATCGATTCAGCATTAAAAACTTCTTACTCAAACATATTACGGGCCAGAGATTACAGAATAAGATTTTAAAAAGTCAACGTTCTAATTCAAAAATGGCGTTCGAATTATGATTTAAAACGTGTTCCGGAGAAACTCGACGTTTCTAAAAACGAACATCTAGCGGCGACGACCGACGTCATTATACATACGGGTAATGAGAGACTTGCTTACGAGCGAACCGGACTTTTGGAGAAAAAAAAAAATTTCAAATTGTAAAAAAAAATGTTGTTGTATAATTTTGAATAAACAATCATAGCTTGAAAATGTTATTGTTGAATATTTCGGTTTTGTACTACTTGAATAATATAACATATTATAAGTTAGATAAGCAAGAGCGAAGTGATTATTACATAGAAATAAGGAATTTGTATGTTTTTCAATATAGAAGATACCTAATATTCAATACACATTTACCACAAAATAAGCTACTCCTAGAAAAAAAAATACATTTTTAGAGTTACTTAACTTTTGACTCAAATATTGATTTTTATAACCTAGCGTAGGCATAAACGAAGTACAGCAATAAATAAGTCTTGCCCAGATGTGAGCAATAAAAAGCTCGATAACGAGCTTTTACTTCAAATAAACAAATGGCCGCTCTGCTCGTATGTTCAACGAAGATAGTGTACTTCATAATAATATAATGTTTCAAATATTTCAAGGCTAACCGTTCTCAACTGTCAATCATAACACGCTATCTGTCTCTCTCTGTTACACGGCCCGTTATACGTTTGTCTCGCTCGGTCGCGCTCGATCGGTCGCCGCGCCTTTATTTGAAAATTTGATTTTAAATGTGGAATGAATAAGCATTATCTTAAAGGAATCCTCCATTCTTTTATTTGAATTTTTAATTCCTTTTTTATGGCCGACTACCGCTTATGTGTATTTTTTTTTCTTTTGCTTTTTTAATCATTTTTCGTGCAGGATTCGAGTCTTTTTAAGATTTATTAGATGTGAATGCATCCGGGCGAGGTGGTTTTGAAATCGATTTTAACTTTTTGGTATTCGATAAAAATCGTTCATTACATTCGAGTGGCGTTATTTATTTTAAAGTTTAAAAGGTGCTTGAAATATTGTTTTTGTTTTGTGCCAACAAATATTTCAAGAGTTCACTTCTCTTTAACAATAAACTTTGTGTGTTTATTATAATAATTCTTTACCGTTCCTAGACTACTTACTATTTAGATTAGACAGTAACTAATGAATACAAAATATGTTGTATGTATAAAAGTATGAAAAATACACCACTTACAAATTATACGAGAAAAACTTGCTGAAAATGCATTGAAATAAAGAAAAGCCCTTTAAATTAAACTTTGTGTGTTTATTATAATAATTTTTTACCGCTTCTGGACTACGCACTATTTAGATTATACCTAAGCCATTGAATACAAAAGCTGTGTGTAAAAGTATGAAAAAATACACCACTTTCAAATTATACGAGAAAAGGTTGCATGAAAATTTTGCATTGAAATAAAAAAAGACCATTATTATCTATACTAATATTATAAAGCTGAAGAGTTTATTTGTTTGTTTGTTTGATTGAACTCGCTTATCTTAGGAACTACTGGTCTGATTTGAAAAATTCTTTCAGTGTTAGATAGCCCATTTATCGAGGAACGCTATAGGCTATATATTATCCCGGTATTCCTACGGGAACGGGAACCACGCGGGAAAAACCGCGTAGCGTCAGCAAGTCATTAATAATAGTAATATTATGTACATTACGTTTATACAAACATAAAAGGTACATACATACAAATATACGTTACCTTTTTAGAAGTCGATTAAACCAGATAAGCATTTTACTCGTATCTCTTCCAGCAAGTCGTTAGTAACTGAACAATGGCATGACAAATAACGCCTATTTTGCAAAATTTAATTAAAGAACGCAGAGTATAATATTACAATAACAAAATCGACAAATTCCAAGCAGATAAATATGTCTTGACACGCCACACCACCCAGCGACGGAGTGTCGGTTTACATATACAAATCGACATTCTTAATTATGAGATGTCATCAAATTGTTATAATTGATAACACTTAACTCGACTGTTAGTACTAATTACAATTTGTAAAAGTCCTAGGTTTGGGTATTGATTCTTTTTACAAATTACCTTGTTGATTTAGTATTGATGTAGATTGTAGACTATGAGGTGCTAGTTTCAAGTTTTGAGTCGGGGTTTGGAGGACATTTGTTTTTTTTTTAATTTCATAAATTGATAATTAGTAATTTTGTGGTAATTAGGAAGTAAGTGGCCGTGCCTCGAGGACATTAAGTTGGCCCTGGTAATCGTGCAAGGTTGGGTCATTATCGTTTACACTTGATAGTGATCGTTATGCAGACATTACTACCCTAAGTCTGTCAATTTGCAGTGGGGCGTGGTGAGTCTAAGTCATATATCTTACTCTTCTATCAGTATGAGGTCTGTGCCCTTTATACAGTTTACGGTAAAAAATAAATCAATTAACTTAAATGTACTCCTACAATTCAAATAATAAATACCTAATTAGGTGAACAAATAAATAAATAAAAAAGTCTACTTATATACATATAAACGAGAATTTATAAAAGTGAGTACTTACGCCACTATGCTATAGTAATCTACACAAAGGTAGGTACTTAATTAAAAATACGTTATTTAAATACTAACAAAAAAATATCGAAAGAGCTAGAACCCAGAGCCGGTCATTAAAAAAAATATAACACAAAAGTAGGCAAGTAAAATTCCCGTCTATGGTTTCATTACAGACCTACCACGATTATCAAACAAAGAGAAAAAAAAAAACCTACGCACAAATCTGCGAATCGAGACTAATCAAACGTAACTTAACACCGGAGATATAAACAAAACTGTTATTGTTATAAAGAGGACCTCAGTTTCTTCTTGGAACACTCCGCCATATCAAAACATAAGTACAATTAACTCGACACACGTCAAACAGAATGTCACACTAAATTAAACTCTAATACAAACACCGTAAAGTCGTATAAGTTGTACAATAGACGCAAATGTTATATTGTCGCAATAAGATTTGAATTTAAGTGGAAATATTAGAAATTGGAACGCGTGCGTTTACAAACATGTTATTTGCACTTCCTAAAATTACATGTAAGCTTTATTGTTAAGAAAATAAAGGTTATGTTCCTAAAGCAATTGTTTGATGAAATGTAATGTGGGTGTTGGTTTTTGCACTGCACGCAGGTGTCCTTTGTATACGTTTTTATTGCTACTGAAAACTGTGTTTTAAGTTTTTCATTTCATTTAATTAACATGTGGTATGGTTACGTTAGCTGTAACTAACCAGATAGTGTAACGGTTAAGGTTACAACTGTTTAGGATGACTTAACTTTCAAGCCTCGGTAATAATAATTTTTAAAACATAATATAAATAAAAAAAAAAGAATTGCTTTTAGGTAAAATAAAAACATTGGACGATAACTTCCTTTCTATACCCCTAAAAATAATTTTTAGATTTGCATTTTTCGTTGTTAATAGAAATTCAACATTTTTATTTTTTAAATTAAAATTAATTTGTAGCTATTAAATAAATTACAAATATAATAATAGCATATTAAATTGATAGTATCACATTCTCGTACGTATTAAAATTGTAACCTCATTTAAAAAAAAATAATTTGGCTCAATCGCCTGACGCGTGGAGCCAATAAACCAGAAAGAGGAAGAACATTGTATTTAAAATTGTAGGAATTACATACAGGAAAGAATAAAGAAAAAAAAAATTGTAGGAATTACAAGTAATTCTCATTAATTTGATTTGATTTGTTGTTGTTGTTATTCGTGGCAGGTGCCTAAGCTTCGCTTTTCATTAATTTTCAAAAGCCAGTAAAGGACATTTTGGGAACCCCATAATTTTGTAGATCCAATTTACGATCATAAAATAGAGAATGATACAGAATGAGTCTTTACAAGCCGCGCATTAAAGCCGGTAAACCACATTTAAAAAGACAAACGTGACGCGTGCGTCTCCTCGACATCCGCATAATGTTGCTATCTACCATATACAAACTTTTCATAATTTTAATTTCACTTACAACAATTACAACAATTAATATTGTAATAGACTCATCAATCAGTATCTATAAAAAATACACTCTTGTTTTTTTACAATCTTGTTTTTTTAGTTTTTGTGAACAGTTTTTAATTTTTTTTAAAACACCATTTTTCTTGAATAATATTGAAAATTACTGATGCATCGCAACACAACGTGGTGCCTTGTGTCGTTCTGACTCGAGAATGTATTACTTTTTGCCTATTATCCTCCATCTGCCTATTATTCTTTAATCTGTGTTTACGGTATCAAAATGCACCAGTGTGGGACATCCGCCATTTTGTCCCGATCAGTATTAATAATGCACGCGCGCGTAATTGTGACTGTTTTATTGTTATTATTGGATATTGTTTGGCCCAAGGTTGGCGCAAAAAAGGCATGACCAACGTTTATGGCGACGCTTAACACTTTTATGGATTTAGTTTGGACGTGCTGAGGATAATGTGGCCCTTGCTCGTTCGCTTGGTGTGCTTTGATGGGGTTTGGATCCGTTAATGTTATGGGTTTAGTATGCGTGTAACTCATTCAATCGATTTCGCGGCTACTATTGGGAGGTTTTGTTTTTTTTTTAATTCTTTACAAGTTAGCCCTTGACTACAATCTCACCTGACGGTAAGTGATAATGCAATCTAAGATGGAAGCGGGCTAACTTGTTAGGAGTAGGATGAAAATCACCCCTTTCGATTTCTACACGACATCGTCTCGGAACGCTAAATCGCTTGGCGGTACGTCTTTGTCGGTAGGGTGGTAACTAGCCACGGCCGAAGCCTCCCACCAGCTAGACCTGGACCAATTAAGAAAATCTCAATTGGCCCAGCCGGGGAGCCAACGTAGGACCTCCGTCTTGTAAATCCACCGCGCATACCACTGCGTCATGGAGGCCGTGAAAATTAAAATTGAAAGGAGGTACTCATTGTAAGGAATATGGAGCTTAGACCCGACATGCTGCTTCAATGATAGGGAGACAATGAGACCCACAACTCTAATGTGGGTTTTCAGGCTGATAAAAACAAAAATAACCGCAAAAAGTGATATCGTGTTTTCATTTTATATTGATTTGTATATAACTTTTTTCCACTTCCTAAACACACAATATTTAGGTATTATTTGTTTAAATTACTTTCTTTGTTTACTATGCGACTCAATGAAATTAAGACAATTAGCCGATTCGCCTCAGTTTTGACGCGCTACTGACGTATCTATACTAATATTATAAAGCTGAAGAGTTTGTTTGTTTGAATGCGCTAATCTTAGTCTATTTACATACTGGTCCGATTTGAAAAATTCTTCCAGTGTTAGATAGCCCATTTATTAAGGAAGGCTATAAGTTTTAAATTATCCTCGAATTCTTTCGGGATCGGAAACCATGCGGGTGAAACTGCGCGGCGTCAGCTAGTCTTATAGCATAAAATCGTTGACTTAAGAGCGCGCAGCGCGTCGGTACGATATGGATAAAATTCGAAGCGCAAGCGAGACGCCGAATTATGACTTTCACGTGAGTGAAAAGCACGGAGCGATTGACGCGCGACGCAAATTTTATGACGTGAACGTCAAAACCATTTTTACCTAATTGCAAGTAAATTAAACAACATAACGAAAAACAAAATGGCCATGTTCAAGATATATACCTAATTTTCTATACAAAACAAAAATTTAACAAAATAAGTTTGCTTTTCTTGAGATTGAAAGCAAAACATGTATTTTTCAAAAAAATAAACTATCGAGAAAAGTTTTACAAATTGTGTATTTTGTATAGTCATAACGAAGCTAACACTTTGAAATATCATTTACCCAAATATCAGGCTCCTAACTTTTCCAGAATCTGAGATCCAGAACCATTTGTAACCACAAAATTACATATTGCACACTCTTAAACTTAACTTCAAAGATGGCTGAAGGACACCGGAAGTTGCTCAAACAGAGCTTAAAGTTTCACAAGTATTTGCGGCACACGGATTGTATTGTGTTTCGTAATAAAGGCTTTTTTTACGATTTAATACAATTACATGCCACACCTCATTATTACGTGCGTGACTTGTTTGACAGTAGTTTTTATTGGTGCTCGAGTTTTAAAGATATAATGCCTTAATGCCTTGTTGATGCAGCTAGCCTGTGGCTTTTGATCTTATGGTACTGGATTCTAGTCCTGTCTGTCTTTTTTCATGCTTTTTTCAACTGAATCGATTTTAATGGGACTTTTGCTGAGAGATAGAGCAATATTGAGAAATATAAAGTCTACTTTTTATTCTGTAATTCCTCTGAGATCGGTATTTACGCGAGAAAAACCGTGTCTTAACGAATGAGAACAGCACAGAAAAATAAGGATTTAACAAAACATTTTTCTATACACCAAAAAAACCCCTAGAAAGTCGCGATCTTAATCATTACTAGCTGGTAGGTTGTCTATAATCTATATTCTATACCATACAATACATATGTACAAGAATATACCAATATTATAAAGAGGAAAGATTTGATTGTTCGTTTATTTGCATTGAATAGGCATCATCATATATCATATAACTACTGAACTGTTTAGATTTTTTTTTACTGTTGTAAAGGTACAATATCCCCGAATGCTGTAGGCTATATTATATGCCTGTATTTCTACGGGAACAAGAACTACGCGTGTGAAACTGTGCGTTTGCTAGCTATAAAAGTAAAACTACGAATATGCCAAACACGCTTTAATCTACGTATCTTATATTTAGGTTTATAGCATAGACAAATCATACTCATTTATATTCTTTAATTACTACAAAATCTCTAACCATAGAGCATAGTTACGAAATCAGTAATTGTGATTGCAATTAACTATTATCTATGACCTTTAGCCTTCATGTAATGAAACGGTTAAGATTTGACCGACTTTCGGACAAAGCGACTGAAAGTGTCTTTTGTTCTTTGAAATAATGATATTTTGTTTATCGATTTGATTAAAAAATATATTGTTAAGGATTTTGATACATGGATTTTATCGTGAAAGGCTATAATTCGTATTTATAGTTATATGAATTGCTACTAGTTGTAACTATCCCAATTTTTAATACATTATTTTCGTCTATAAATTATTACTAAATTAGAAAAGTTTTCTTAGTTTATTTATTTATATTGGAAAATTAATCGCTAATACATTTCGTTCATGCTTACATTTACATATATATTTTTATTTCTATTTTCATTCTAAAATATATACAAAAATTCATCCAAATCGTAAAAAGGTAGCAGTCTAGTCTAGTTAGGCTTAATTACCAATTTATAATATTAGTGTGGATTATCATTATCAACCCATATTCGGCTCACTGCTAAGCACGAGTCTCCTCTCAGAATGATAGAGGAGGACCAATAGTCCAATAGCTGGCCCAATGCGAATTGGCAGACTTCACACACGTAGAATTAAGAAAATTCTCAGGTATGCAAGTTTCCTCACGATGTTTTTCCATCACCGAAAACTGAACTGAAACTAAACTAACTAACTGAAAAGTTGGAAGTGCATGCCTCGGACCGGATTCAAACCTACGCTTTCCGGAATTGGAGGCAGAGGTCATATCCACTGGGCTAACACAGCTCAGTGATTTTGAATGCCTCCCATTTTTCCAATTAGTTCCACATGAAGGGAACTGGTCCATATAATCCCGTCACCTTTTCCCCTTTCACCAGACGTGATACGCTCATATCTGTCAGTCTCGGGTCATCACGATAGTGTGATAGCGATCTCTCTGGTCACTTCACTTGGTACGCGATTAATTCGATCTAACGCGTTTAAAGCCGACTATAGACGCTCCAACTGCCGACTTCAATACAGAACCGGTAGACAAATAATTATACCCACTGGGCTATCACGGCTCTTAATTGGTTTAAGATCTGTAATAGCTCAGTGGGTATGACTTCTGGGCATGCACCTCCAACTTTTCAGTTGTGTGCATTTTAAGAAATTAAATATCACGTGTCTCAAGCGGTGAAGGAGAAACATCGTGAGGAAAACCTGCATACCAGAGAATTTTATTAATCCTCTGCGTGTATGAAGGCTGCCAATCCGCATTGGGCCAGCGTGGTGGACTATAGGTCTAACCCCTCTCATTCTGAGAGGAGACTCGAGTTTAGCAGTGAGTCGAATATGTGTTAATAATGATGAGACAATTAACAAGTTGCGATGAAACTGTGTTTGTTACAGTCAAACTATTAATAATATTCATCATCGTCGTCATTATCACCGATATGGGCGTCCACTGCTGGACATAACCTTGTTGTAAGGACATCTAAACACCACGATATTAAGCCGCCTGCATCCAGCTTTATTGCTGTCAGTTAGCTATGAAAGGGGATCAACCAACACAGAGATTCCAATACCTTGGTACCTTAACGTCCATCGGTTCTTTCGTTTCCGACTGATTGCCACTTTAGCATAGCGATTCATTGAACTATGCCGGTAGCTTGTTCTTGAATACGTAGAAAAACATAGTCAGAGCTGATATGAGTTGGTAGTGAACTTGTTGGAACGTGTGTAGAAAGCTGAAGTGACCAGTGTAGTAGCAGTACTCGACATAGCGCACAGAGGTCAGATGGCAATCTCAAACAGAACTGCTAACCCCGCTATGGGTTACGAAACAAAAAAATACCTAACTAACACTAGAATTATCATAATTTGATAGGTATTGTTTGTATACTAACGATCTACAGAATCAATTCTAAAGTCAAAAATCACTTTAACTCAAAAAACCTAATTCTACCGAAAATCAAATCTCGTAGTGACTCATGTGTCGATGAGCTTAAGGAGGCAGTAACGAATGAGAAGGACGGCAAATTTGAGTTACTTGCCGGCTCTTTTCAGCAGAAACTGCCTTCCGAACCGGTGGTAGAAGCTTTACAAATAATCAACCTTGACGTTAACAAAGTGCTTGTAAACTAAACCTTCTTGAAATAAGTAACTTTGATTTCAGTTTTATATCGTTTATGCCATGCCGAGATAGCCTACCGGCACTCCTTTGGAATGAAAGCCCGAGGATTCCAATTTTATTTATTAACCGACTTCCAAAAAGGAGGAGGTTCTACGTTCGGCTGTATGTATGTTTTTTCATTTATATACGTACACACTTTTAAATTAGTACAATATGTGTATTAGAAATAAATGAATTTTTTAATTTAAACACACAATCCGAACTCCTGATTTTCACAACGGGTTTACAATAAATGGCAAGGAAAACAAAAAAAAATTAAAGTTTTCATAACAACAACAACAATAAATCATCTATTGTTTTAAAAGACTAGTGACGAGACACGTCGACATCGTACGCGTTGTCAAAACCTTGTGATGTGACAACTAGTGACGTGGTTTTATCGATATGTGTCAATCGGCATTTTCGGAAACCCGTTTTGATAAGATTTAGCCTTACGTATGTGAGGCAACACATACATTTATACTTACTAATGAGCGTTTGTTGACTTATCTGTGATTAGTTTTAAAAGCTGTTTGTGTTGAATTATATAACTGACAATGTGTTGTCCATAACGTATACCTATTGTAGAAACCGGTTCATCATTAACAATAAAAATGTAATAGACTGAGCTCACTGTTGAGCACGAGTCTCGGAGAATGAGAGGGGTTAGGCTAATAGTCCACCACGCTAAACCCAATGCGGATTGGCAGACTTCACACACAGAGAATTTTAAAAAATTCTCAGTTATACAGGTTTTCTGACGAAGTTTTTTCTTCACCGTTTGAGACACGTGATATTTCAATCAAAAAGAAAAATCAAAAATCATTTATTTCAAGTAGGCTCAGTTTACAAGCACTTTTGACACGTCAGTTGACTATTTGTAAAGATTCTACCACCGGTTCGGAAGGCAGGTTCTGCTGAGAAGATACCGGCAAGAAACTCAACAGTTGCTCTTTTGAAAAAGTCATACTTATTTAATTTCTTATGCAGAGGTTATACGCACTTTGTTATCACGGCTCTTCATTTCTTTGAAATTAGTTGCATTTCTTTATAATTAGGTAGTTAGTTTTAATTGTAAAATGATGGTTAACCCTTGAAAATTTGTAGGTATAGAGATAGATTGGTCCACAGTTACCTTAGGAGCAGAACGTAGGCTATTTTTTGTCCCAAAAATCCCACGGGATTTTTAAAAAAACGACAACGAAGTCGCGGGCGTCTGTTAGTAAAATATAAAATCCTAAATGTACCCAAACTGCAATCGAACCCAGGACCTTGGTAGCAAACCACATTGCACATTGAGATTGTGGAAAAATATACAGTTTAGTTTAGTTTATAGTAGATTTTTTTTTCTAGTTCATCAAATCCATAGACAATTATCTATGCCGTTAACTAATGTTAACGCTCGCTAACACACATTTACCAAGTTTTTGTTACAATAACACGAAACAGCCGTCGGAGCGCAATTTTTTCCGCCATCAATTTAATTCTTTACTCAGAAAAATGATTTATTAAAATATTTAACGAACCGCCGACAAAAACTTGAAGAATACAATCGTGTTCGCCATTTTGTAAATATGTAAGTAACGGAGAGATTTAACAAAAATAGAGCGGCTATGGGCAACTTTTATTGTTATAAATTGACAACTTTTGCAAGTCTGTTTGTCTTAACCTTACCATTACAAAATGTAATGGTAAGGTTGTATAAGCATTTGACAGTAGACAGTTAATTGACAGCGTTGGTATGTAGAACTAAATGTATACATACAAATGCGCTGTCTCACCACTACATTCAAACCCAATCGGATCTCCCGTAAATAAATTCAGTAAAACGTTTTTAGATGCTGGATATTGCCCGCGGCTCTATCTGCAATTAACTTTTTATTATTCCTCAAAAACGGTAAACGAACGACTACTTTTCTACAATTCAACCGACCAAAAAATAAAAGAAAAAAAATCCTCTTATCTACTATGTAATTACAAGAAAAAGGTACTTATATGCCCTTTTTTTTCTGATCAAACTTTAATTTTTTTTAATGGACGCAAAATGATAAACTGGACAATTAGCGCTTCAAATGATCCTGTCTATCAATAAATAAAATAAAAATTTATATCCTCGTCGCGTATATTATTTGAATGATAACATAATTCTGTGTAAAAAATCGTGAATTTGCATAATAAAATTTGCATTCAATGAAATACTTATTACCCGTTTATTATCCTACCTACCTACTACTAATACAAAATTTTTGGAGACGTGATATTATGCACAGACTTATGTACCTACCAGTGGCGAAGAATGGAATTTAGATGCCGATTGTCCCAAAGAAAAGGAAATTCATATAACACGATACAAAATCTGATTTTTTCATATATTTAGATACAGTACAACAATGAATATGCATGGATTTTTGAAGGTAACCTGGTATGAATCGGCTTGGATGAACTCTTCGCCGCTGGTACCTACACCCACTAATGACAAATTACTGCCACAAGAAAATAAGTCTTAGATTTGATTTCTTAAAGGCAATTGTCTCCTATAGCCCAGTAGATGTGATCCCTGCCTTCGATACGAACTGCGTAAGTTCGAATCCGGTCCTACAACTTTTATAAGTGCATTTTAATAAATTAAATATCACGTGTCTCAAACGGTGAAGGAAAACATCTTGAGGAAACCTGCGAGAATTTTCATAATTCTCTACGTGTGTGAAGTCTGCCAATCCGTCTTAGGCCAGCGCGGTGGACTATTAGCCTAACCCCTCTCATTTTGAAAGGACACTCGTGCTCAACAGTGAGCTGAATAAAGGTTGTTAATGAAAATGATAAATAATGTCGCTGGTTATTTAGTTTTGTTACCTTTTGCTAGAGACCGTAGCATAATAAAAAAAACAACATTTAAGACCAGACCAGTTATGTATTACATATGACATGTCATACATGTATGACATATCATATTTTGGATGCAAAACTTTTTATTCAAAAAAAAAAAAAAAACAAAACAAACCGGTACACCAGAAATATGTTAAACCAATTTCAACATGAATATTGAATACGTTGGTTTTTTCTCGCGGTCCGCTTAAAGCAATCTCGTTTTCTCGAAAATAGATCTAATACGTTGAATATAATTAATTTCATACCGGGTTGATCGATGCGTGATACAAGAAATACTTGCTACGGTGTGGTGTGTTTTTTTCTGTATCATTATCTTTAAATTACGGCCGAATTACGTCAATTCGCCTAGAAAACGGAACGGTGTATTTTGTGCAAAGAGCCAGTGGGAAAATTTTAATATGTGCTTAAGTAGTCTTTTGTTGTAAATAATACTTACCGACGTTTTTTTAAAATAATCGTAAAATATAAAACCAATTTAGAAGCCTTTAAAGTGATTTAGAATCTGAATTTGTTAATTTCGAAGTAAGCTTTGATTTTCTTAATTTTTTGGAAACTTGCCTATTATCTTGTACTTGTATTCCTATTATTTTGAATGTTATTGTAGACAAGACAAGACAAGACCTCTACCAAAAATAAAAACATTTTCTAAATTACATTGTATTCAAAAAGTCATAAACGAAATGAATTCATTTCGAAGTATGCATTGATTTTCTTAATTTTCTGGAACTTGAGAATTGCCTATTGTACTTGTATTGCTATTATTTCGAATATTATTGTAGACAACACAAGACCACTACCAAAATAAAAACATTTTCTAAATGATAATGCATTTAAAAAGTCATAAAGCGTTTACCAACAAACAACCAGTAAACAGTTTTCTTGAATTTCCCGAATGGGGCTACATTTATCTGCATAGATATGATCAGGAACCGAACCTTCTTCTTGTCAAATTAAATCGAATTCATCCGACGTGTTTCCTTCTTAAATTATAAAACTTAAGACACGAAAATTTTCGACGCAATTATAAACTGACCTCCCTATAAAGGCCACTGTCTCTTCAACTATTTTATATAATATCGGTTTACGCGATTTTGGCGTGTTAGTCGATTTTGTTTACAGCACTTAATTCTCTGGCCAACTCTAAACATTTAATCTTAGCAGACATCGCGCACTGTAATCATATAGCATTACCGAACTAGAGTAATTATCTACCTACAAGTTTTTCTTTATTACTATAGATTACGGAATTATTAAGTTTTTTGAGTAATATATTACGTGGATATTTCTATATACCGTTACGTTACTTAAATACGTTATGACTTTAACTATAGATACATAACTGGATTTATCTTAAGCGTTCTACTAATCCATACTAATCTATATTGATTTAAAATCATTTCATCATGCTAGAAAAATACTATTTGACATGTTACAATTAAATACAAATAATGTGACAAGATAGACGGACACACGAGTATACATATAGTATGTAGTTTGTCTTTCGGAACTTAAAAATGCGGTAATTAATTTCGTTTACAGTATTTTTTTTTCAATTTTGAAAAGTTTTTGCAATTTACTGTTTGTAGTACTATTTTGTAGAGTAGATTTTATATTTTATAAAAATACTGATAACATTGTATCTAATCATCTTTGTTAAACTATTGTCAATATAACAAACTTAAATTTTGTTTGTTTGTTTCAGGTGACAACGTTGGCTGATTTGGAAGACTGATCAATTATGTACCAATCAAACTAGAATGTAAATTACAACAAACCAAATCCTCGGTAAGTTCATCATCACCATCATTATCAACATATATTCGGCCGAGCTCGAGTATTCTTTCAGAATAAGAGAGGTTAGGCCAATAGTCCACCACGCTGTTCTTCACACACGCAGAGAATCAAAAAAATTCTCTGGTATTCCTCATGATATTTTTTGACTTCACCGTTGGATACAAGTGATATTTACACACCCTCCGGAATCGGAGGCTATCACGGCTCTATAAGTTACGAGGTCAAAGTTCAATAATACAATTAAAAATGAAAACCGATACACTTTTATTATTTAAAAAACAGCAGCGAGAAAATTTCAAATCGAATCCAAAACAGCATTCAGCTAATCTGCGCGTCAACAAAGGCCCATTGTCTCATCTTGACACATTGTCTCCATTTAAAATTAACGAAAATGAATCACTGTTATTATTGGACGGTAAAATGTGTTGAATTCAAATTCGATTGTTTACAATCTGTTGAAAGTAAGTTTGTATTGTCAGGTCGGAGTTGCGTCGAGTTGCCAGAGATGACTACTGCGATGGCAGCGCACCAGGATCCTTTACACGAGAGGCTGCAAGCTGGACCCGAGGAACCCCTCTACATGCACACATGGGATAGTTCTGATCACCAAGAAGAGCACAGCACAGATATGTCTTCTTACTACAACATGCCCAAAAGAAACAAGAGGAAGAACTTCAAACCGCGATGTGCTCCAAACACGACAACATTCTCAGACGAATCCAATGGTGCCAACTGTGAACTACCAAGCCCTGTCAATGGAAGGACGACACCTGATCAAGTCGATGAAACAGATGAAACCTACGCTAAAATAGGTGTTAAAAACTTTAGTTTACTAAAAAGCGGTGCAGTAGATCTCAGTAGGAGATTGAGCACTGAATCAAATGAAAACATAGACGCAAATTACCAAAACAATTTGTCAGATGACAAAAAAGTCGACTCCTTCCAGCGTTCCTATATCCATAGCTTACAAATGAACCAGGATGCGGACAGGGATCGTACAGTGTTAAACTTTAGTAATTTACAAAACAAAACCTTCTGTGCCAAAAATCCGTTTGCTATATCCCAGTTAATAAAGACTAATTCACCGCCTAGAAGAAGGGATTCAGATAGTGACGATGAGGGGAAAGACCAGGATGTGAATACCAGTGTGAGATTAGAGAACCCACAAGTTCTGGAGACGACTGAGCCTCAACAGAACGGTGATGCGTCGAACGCTACGAATAGAATTTTAAGGGACTACGCAATGAATACTATGAAGGAACTACTGGGTATATACGGTCTATCGTCAAATGAAGTGGCTGACGCTATAAGTGGGCAAATATTAGCACTCCAAGCACTACAAGGTAAGAGCACTCATAATCGTTACTATTGTATTTGTTGAGTTTTTATAAATGAATATATACCGAAGTATGTGTGTGATTTAAAAAAAAATAGGCGCGGGCATCCGCTAGTCGATATATAAAAATGTACTCGTTGATTTTAATATTCTGTGATTAGGTTTTATATTGCAGTAAATCTAATATCCTAATTATATGCATAAAAAACAGCTAATTCGTTGTTTTTGCACACGGAATTTCGCTCGACTAGAACTTATTTAATATTGTGTACTGTTATTTTGACGGAAACAAAAATATAATGCTAACATGACAACGCAGAGCAAAGTAGTGTAAATTTTTTTTTGTATTAATATATGATAAGTATGAAATTTCATCATAAGTCGAAAAGTTTTTGTAAAGTTACTGATAATTGTGCTTATTTCTAATATCATTTACTGAAAATTGAAATAGGTAAAGCTTTTGACCTCTTATATATTTTTGACAGTCCCAAAGCCTTTCACCGAACTACCTCGAAGTCTGAAACGTCGTCACGACTCCGGCGATGGAACAGACAGGAGCTTACGAAGGTCCTCATCAGCTACGGAGGACGAGGGGTCCACCAACATCACTCCACCGAAAACACCTGACAATTACATCAAATCTACAATGTAAGTATTTTTAATAAATATGTAAAGCCATATATTAAACATCTGTATAAAAAAAGAAGTGTTTAAAAATTTTCAAATTGTGTAAAAGACATTTTACTCACTTTCTTAAATTACTTAAGAAAGGAGGAAGTTCTCAATTCAAGTGTACGTTTTTATTATTATTTATTTTTAGATATAGCATAACATACACCTATATTCAGTATTTTACGTTAGATAAAAAAAAACAAAGAATACAAGTAAAATACAAAAAAAAATCTATAGAATTTATTTTTACAGAAATAACTTCTAATTGCAAAAAACACTACCTAGTTCATAATATATACAGATATTGACAAACAGAGATAATATTTTTTTTGTGATCAATCGTTTATTGATGTTTAATAAAGCACGTTTTATTTTTCTTACTTGTTTGTCAAATTAAAAATATATGTTTTTTAATAAGCGTTTATTTGAACAGGCAAAGGACATTAAACATAATGAGGCTGCTAAGTAAAGATGAAGAAGCAAGTTCAGATGACGGAGAACAAACCCTAGACCTCAGCGTATCCAAGGATGCTGATGGACAGGTATGTGACCACATCCTATTAAGTAACGCTATATATGATAAAAAATAAAAAGTAGATAAAACTTTGTTCTCACCCAAAAACCAACTTATTAACCAAAGTTCATCTAAATCGGTTCAGCAGCTTAGCCATCAAAAGCTGAAAACAGACAGACAGGCTTATTTTTGCAATTAATATAATATTTATGAGGTTATTTGCACAGGAGCAGTCGACGACGTCAAGTGCAGGAAACAGCGTCTCCGAGTTTGATCAGAACATGATGATGAGGAAGAATCTAGAAGACCTGTCCAATTTACAAATGCAGGTAACAAAAGTCCACTTATTTAAATATTGTGTATAGATATTTTTCAGGTATCTTAAATCTGTATGTGAATTAAAGTTTTTTTTTGTTACTCTTTTATGGCTAAACAACTGAACCGATTAAAAACATTCTTTCACCAATGGAAAGCTACATCATCAGCGAGAAATTTTGTTTATATTTATCCCTGTATTCATACGGAAATGCGACCTTGGTGGGTAAAAGTGCAAAGCGTACGTTCCTAAAGAATTGGGACACATAATTGTCCCTTGGCAGACACCTCTATAATACTCATATTTTGTTAAGAAAAGCAATAAAATAACTTCATCTATCTTTTTTAAACATTAAACTCAGTGTTATCATACAGATGAAATAAACTTTTTTATTTAATTTCCACAGAATTTCTTCCAAAAGCAATCAATGATGGATGCAGAAGATTCGCAAGAAAGGAAAATGCAAGCTAGCGGTGAGTTTAGTTGTAACTTTATTGAATATCATTTACTAGATTTAGAAATATGCGAATTGGCAGACTTCACACGCGCAGAGAATTAAGAAAATTCTCTGGTATGCAGGTTTCCTCACGATGTTTTTCTTTCAACGTTTGATACATGTGTTATTTAATTTCTTAAAATGCACACAACTGAAAAAATAGTGGTGCAAGCCCCGGACCGAATTCGAACCTACACCCACCGAATCGAAGGCAGACGTCATATCAATTGGGCTATCACAGTTCAAATCAAATAATCTTTACTTAGTTATTTCCTTTGATATTTAAAACATTGGTTCACATGCTAGAAGAAGAAATACTTTATGTACACAAAAAAAAAAAAAAATTGCAAAGGCAGCCTTATTCTAGATTTAAGATTTAAACTAAACTTGTAGGTTGTGCATCTGTAACAAAACTTTCCACAACAAAGTAAAGTTGCTAATTCCCGTCCTCAGCAGTTTGCACCAATTATGCGTACGCCGTGAATTGGCTTAATTAGCACAAAAATGTGTCGCCAGCACCTAACCGAGCAACGGCCAATATCTTGTGGTTGCACAATATTGTATTTCCTAGATGTAGAATAGTTTCACTTTGAACTTTTTAATTGATTAGGTGTAGACTAGAGCACATTTGATCCTATCCAAAACTGCGTTGCCTTTTTCGAAATTACGTGTTTTCTGTCTAAACAAAAACTAAAAACACTTGTCAGTGGCTCAATCTTTAGACGCCTAGAGCCAATAAACCAAAAAGAAGAAGAGGAAGTTGGTTACAGATTAAATTTCAAAGTAAAAGACTTTGAATTTTGAATTAAATCGTCGATTGGTTTCCACGCGGCATTGTTCTAAATCGCTAAAATACTTGGCAATTTATTTTTCTGGTAACTAACCACGAAATCTACTAACAGACCAAACTTTTGCCAATATCGAAGATATTAAAATCCTAAATTAAGCTAGGAATCTAAACCAGCTCTTGTATAGGTTACAAAAAATCGCTTAAATGCTAAGCGGTATCTCTTTGACGATATTTAGCCACGACCGAAACCTACTAACAGACTAACTACTAACTAAAATACTCGGTAACGAAGCAATGCTTTCCGATTGCGCCTGAAAGGTAGTCAAAAATTGTTCCTATAAAAAAAAATGTTTAAATTTTATAAAGCTTTATTAAAGTCATAACGGTCTTCATATCGTGCCGCGTATATAAAACATAACTGTCACACTAATTGTATACAAGGCAAACAGAATTAAAATTCGAGATCTCAGTAAAACCGACATAAGTATGACATTTTTGAAAAACCGGGGATATTTTACACTTTGCCGCGAAATGTGACATCTCACTAATTTATTCGATGGCCGGTGCGCTTCGGTTTTGTTTTAATTATCGATACCGCATTACCGGAATATTTGGTTTTGTGTGCGTTGACCTTAAGGGCTAGTTCACACTTGTACAAACAATGAGACAATCTTACATTACTATCGAATCACCCTCGTAGTTGCCGTTCCCGCGAGATTATGGGGATAAAATATAGCTTATGACATTCACAAATAACGTGGCATTCTAATAATAAAAGAATTTTCAAAATCGGTTCAGAAGATCCAGAGAATTATCCGGATTAGTTAACACTTGTTATGTCAGTTGAGTATAAGACAGTGTTACATTATCAATATCGCATTACTGGAATATTTGGTTTTGTGTGCGTTGACCTTTAGGGCTAGTTCACACTTGTAAAGTCAACTGAGTGTGAGACGGTGTTACGCTGTTTACATATTTTATAACCTAATTCAAAAAATGTGTCAAAAGCCTTTTAATAAGTCAAAGATACTATGAAATTATTGAGGTAATAACAAAAAATCATGAATGCTATGGACAAAATCGGAAATTGTTATAATATTCAAAATTATACGATATACTAACAGACTAATATTCACTACCTAAAGATAAAATCTTAGATAAATAAAATAAAAATAAAAAATAAATTTAAAAAAACCTTTTATTTCTTCTTAATAGTTTACAATTGATTCAATACTAAGTGTTTTAATTTTATAAGTGCGTTATAATTTGAAATGATTTTTTCTTTTATTTAAAAGAAGAAATCCTTCTTTGCGGTGAAGATGCGGTCAATTTGATTGGTCTTTTGCCTTCAGTAGCCAGTTTTGCCGATGAAATTCATTTGCCATTGCCTCATTATCCTTTAGGTCCCGACCATTTCGTTATTCTGACCTTGAAAAACCTTAGATACCTTAGAGCAGAGTTTCTCCACGAACCCTTGTGAAAATTTCCTACTAACTAATGGGGAAACCCCCCCCCCCCCCCCCAAAGAAAAAATATTTGACTGTTGAAGAAAATAAAGTTTTTGTTTGAATAAAAGGTAGCACATAAAGTACCAAAACAAATGTCTTTGTAGTATTAATGTGATGGGTGTGCTTGTTTCTTGTTGCAAATCGATTCAATTAGGAGTAATTTTGGACAATTTTACCTTGTCTTAGAGCTACTGAAAGTTATATAAGATGGTACAAAGTCTAACAGGTCGGTTGACATATAACAAAAATATTTTTTTTTTTTTTCATTATTTACAAGTTAGCCCTTGACTACATTCTCACCTGATGGTAAGTGATGATGCAGTCTAAGATGGAAGCGGGCTAACTTGTTAGGAGGAGAATGAAAATCCACACCCCTTTCGGTTTCTACACGGCATTATACCGGAACGCTAAATCGCTTGGCGGTACGTCTTTGCCGGTAGGGTTGTAACTAGGCACGGCCGAAGCCTCCCACTAGCCAAACCCTAGTCCTTTCAGATTTGTATTCTGTTCGTAATCGTGAATCTATTGAGATAAAAAGTCTACCAGATGATCCATTACAAAAAGAAGTCAAATCCGTTACCAAAATAAATCCAGTTGAGCAATAAAAAATGGTAGCAATTGAGTTGTTTTAGATCCTTCCTGTGGCCCCAGCGCTAATAGTGGAAACCTCAGCTAATCTCCTCAATGGAGCGAATTCACTCAATTGAGCGCCTGGGAGCGACTCACTGCGGTGTCGCAACTGTGACACGCTCTGCTAATAGATCATTCTACACTTGTCCGTTTTGACTAGTATTTATTAAAAATTAAACTTACAACACCACCCTAAACTAGTTTTTGGTACGCTACAAAGTAGAGACACACTGCGTTTTGACCGGCGTAGTCCCCGATCCTATAAATACGGGGATATAGCCTTGTACATAACGCGTTCTAGCCTTACTATAATTGTTACTCGGCGAAAATGTAGTTTATTTCCATCATAACATTATACAGTCCGTATGTCATAACTACTTATGACACACTCTGTTATTAGATCATTTTACAGTTGCGTTATGATTTGGTAAAAAAAATTAACCACTTTATGATTTGAAAATGTACGCTATTATTTTAGTAGTTCCCGTATCCGTGAGAATACGGGAATAAAATATAACTGACACTGACGAAAAAAAATTAAAATCGGTTCAGTAGATCCCCTGCAATTGGCGTTGGTCTTGGCCTCCTCGATTTTGTCTCTTTTATGGAAGTCTGAATTTTCGTAGCCAATGCTGCGGAAGTATACTCAGAGGCACAATTATGCGCCCACTATTTTATATTGAGTAGACGAAATGGGAGTGGAAAAAAAACTTTCCAACACCAGCTGAGAGTTTTACTGCAAATTAATTGGAAGAGAGAAAGTATCAGTAGTTATTGCATGACTCGACCCATTTCGAATCCAGGATCACGCGATTTGAAACCCCATATGTTAACCATTGGACCAATGAGGCAGAATCAGTAGGCATTGTCAACACTTGTTTGATTAAAAATAAACTACTGGAATCCACCAATAGAAGTTGTTTCATTGTCTGTCACCGCAATAGACAATAGATAACAAACAGTAATTGTCGAGAGCTAAAGTGCAGGTGACCCGCCACTCCGCGGCGAGGCGTGCTGGCGGTCGCACGACAATAAAGCAAATCGGCGCGCACCGGACGCGTCGCCACTATTACATTAAATGGGAAACTATTTGCCTATTGCGTGCCCCACCGTCCTCGGAAACTTTGGATTAGGCACCTCGTACACGAACGACTGTCTTATTATCCGTTTTTTAAAGTAATACAGTCTGACTGAACTGTTTCGTAAGCCTCTGTCGCTTCTTACACTTTTTACACAGTATTTTTCTATTGAAGGAAAGAAAGGGGATCTAATCATCTTTTTTTTTTAAATACATGGCTAATATTCTCTTTAAAAAAGTAGGAAATAAAGGAGATTTATTTATACTTACGTCTAAAATAAAAAGATAATGCCTAAAAATCGGGCTACACTTAAATTAATTAGAGAAGCGGTAGGTCTTGAAATACCTACAGAGCTTAAAACCAACCTTTTGAAATAAGTTTACGGAACCCTTAAAAATCAATGTCTAACTAGTAATTTAATGCAAAAAACAAACAGCTCTTACTGTAACTTGCTTTAATTATAGTCTAAGATCAATGATCTCGATTACCCTGATATTTAATACGTATCTAATTATACGATTAGTTCGCGTTGACATTGTAGCTTGACATTAATTTCTCCGAAACTCGCAACGGGTTGGGGTCTAGACATATATGCAAATTAGTGTAAAGGCCCTTACACACTAGCGCTTCGACTCTACAAGATATAACGATATTTTATTTAAGATGCATTATCTGTAGTAAACTATGCAATTATAAACGGCACAGATTACGCAGTGTCAAAAGTTAATAGCATAATATTTAATTAAAAGAGTAAAAAATAGACATTGCTATTAGTTACAACCAAAATCCATATTATAAGTGTAAAATATTTCTAAATCTCAATATGCTGCTTTAAGACCGCGAATCTAACTAATAATTATAGATTTTTTCTTTTGGAAAGAGGTTTTGTATTCATTCCGTATTTATGAATGTAATTTTATATTCTGGATTTCAGCGATTATGTCAAAAACAACTCTATTATTCGTTCTAATCCATTCATACAATCCATTTAGATGGGGATTTCACTAATCAATTAAGCTATATTATCTGGGAACGTTTTAGTATATTTTAAAAGCGCATAATTTATTATCAAAAAATAAAAATTCATTGCTATTACTCGTATGAAATACGAATAATAGCAATGAATTTTTCCCCTGAAATTGATTCATTTCCGTTAGCGTTGTTCAGTCGAAGCTTATTCGAAAAACGCGCGTGTGAAGGGGCCTTTATTTCTGAATATGCAGTACCATTTACAATATCAGATGTTATGTATTCAAAGCTAATTTATACCGCATAATCTAGACTATCATTTGAGTGTAAATTCTCTTTAATGCTTCTATTGTTAACACTTCCTGTTATCTAAGGCGTAGTCGAGTCCCACTGTTGGGAATAGGTTTTCTAAAGCTCAGGCCCACTATGCTCGTTCAATATGATTAGGCGGGAATTTAGTGTTAATTTGTAACTTAGTAACCATCAAGGTAAAATACTAGAAGACTCCCATAATTTCATACTTTTTTTGGATTTTTTTTTGAAACAAAATCTTTTAAAATTGGAAGAGTACTAAAGAAAACAGAAACGATTTTGTGACATTTTAGGTTGCCTGTAAGAGATCATTATTAGTAATAAGGTCGTCTTTTGCCTATAAAATTGCTGTATTTTTTGTTATAATAAAAAAAAAAATAAAACAACTTTTCATCTATACCTATATTATAAAGAGGTGTTGTAGGAGGTAACTGTATCTACTGAACCGATTTTAAAAAATCTTTTACTACTAGAAAGCCACGTTATCTGTGAGTGTCATAAACTATATTTTATCCCAGTATTCTCACGGGAACGGGAACTACACGGGCAAAAACCGCAGGGCGTTCGCTAGTCTACTATAGTTAGGTAACTAAAAAAACATTCCCACATCTCTCTAACTCTTTTCAATACGTCACAATCTCTCTGTAACAAGTTTTGGACCAATCCCGAGGCGATGAAGTCATTATTCATTGGTTAAAATCTTTAATTACGGTTATTAAGACTGTTTCTATCACATACTAGTTATTATTAACTACTTTTTGTATATTAATATCCATAAAACATCGGTTTCCGTAACCAACACGGATTTATAATTGGGGTCACGTGGGAATGGCTTGCACAGCACTTATTAACTAGGGTATGCACTATACATATACAAGTTCAAAGTTTATTTATTTCAATTAGGCTTAGTTTAAAAGCACTTTTGAAACAAATTATGTTTTGATGTAATGGTGATAATTATAGTCAAAAAACTTAAAATTGAAGTTACGAGGGTTCCAAACGCGCCTTAACGCCCACAACAAACTTAGCCAGGGGAGTATGTCTGTCTGTCCGTATTTTTGTTGACCGGGCATCACGCTGAAACTACTAAATGAATTTAGATGAAACTTGGAAAATAAATTCTACCTCTTTAAGGTTAAAAATAGGTTGAAGTTGTTTAAATATAAATTGTTTAAATTTTGAGTTATTGATAGTTTTGTTAAACGATTATTGAACTATTTATTATTTATAAAACATGTGAAAATATAAATTCAAGAGGGTGAAATAGGGATTGAAAGTTTAATATCGATTTCCTCGCAGGCGTCCGCTAGTTTTTTTATAAGATTTTTTTATTCCAATTCAAAAGCTTGTAATTTAAAGCAACATTTGGTTATCAAAAAGACAGTTACCATAACAATACCTAACCGAGAACGGTTTTGTATTAATCGATAAATAAATCGATTAAACTGTTAATTAGTTATCGATTATGATAATCGTTCATCTAAATCGATGTTTCGGGCAATAAAAGGTCAATTATTTCATAGATCGTTATGCTGTTGTAAATCTAAGCGAATAAGCCATAAAATATGCTAAAGCAACTCAATTTCGCTGGAAGCTGTTTCTTTAACTGTTATAATTATGATCATTAAGTATTTATTATTGAACTTATCAGAATCAGAATCATTTATTTGTCAGAAACATTACATTTATTTATACAAATATGTGACATCGTTCGTTTCCATGGCAACTTCATTGTTAGTGACATTTAATCGATTTATTAGGGCTAATCTATTTCCTAAGCTTCCTATATATCCACGGACTAAAGGAAACTGAATTCATTGAGAAAACCTTATGAAAACTAAATAGAGAGCTAGAAACGCAAAAGCTCAGAACTCTGCGCAAAATAATGAAAAAGAAAGAACTTATAGATGTTAAATCGAAAGGTTCGATTAGACATTTATTGCCGACTACTTAATCGATATAATGGGGCTAATCGATTTCTTAAGCTTCCTAAATCACCACGGGCTAAGAGAAACGGAATTCATTGAGAAAACCTTATGAAAACTCAATAGAGAGCTAGAAACGCAAAAGCTCAGAACTCAACCCAAAAAGTATTAAAAAATAAACTTATAGATCGAGTCGAATAGTTCGATTAGACATTTATTGCCGACTACTTAATCGATATAATGGGGCTATTCGATTTCCTTAGCTTCCTACATCTCCGCGGGTTAGAGGAAACGGCATCCATTCAGAAACATGTGTCAGCCTTCGTTAATTAACATCGTATCCTCTGAACGCTGGAACATGGGATGAATGGAGTCGCCTTGTATATTATTTGTCAAACTTTTAAAATAAGATTTATTTGCTCAAAAATGGGTATGTACGAGTTAAAACAATATGCGTTCCATATTAATAGTTTAAATACCGATGTATTTTTCCATTTTACAGAGCAAATTACTTTAAACTATATTTTTACCATTTATGTTAATATTTTTTTCTTTTAACGAACTTTTTTGATTATCAGCCTTATTTAACTGGTCAATATAAGGCTAGACCTTCCTCCATATAAACAGAATATGGAGCTTCGACCCACCACACTGCTCTAATGCGAGTTGGCTGGCTTAGGGTGGTAATGTTTAATTTTGTAACGATAGTGATTGTTAAAGATTCAAACATTATCACACTAAGGCCATCTCGCACTGGAAAATTCACGTAGGCCTAAGTCAACTCCAAATCCCCCTCTATAATTAACATAGAGTAGAAGTTAATTAAAAATACATTGATAATAATGCTTACTTAGTTACCTACTTATTAAAAATTCTTATAAAAAGACGTTTCCAGTCCATCAAGAACAATTCCGTGCCCATCTCTCAAACATCGCAGTCATTTACATGTAATATTCCGCTTATCCTTGGCACTTACAAAAAAAGGAACGCCAAAAACAAAGAGCAAACCGAGTTGAATGCCAGAATAAATCGTCCTCGAAGTGATATCGAACGAATCCAGGATACACTAGTTATTGTATACGTGTAGGCATGATAAAAAGATAATAAAAAAAAATAACACCTCCACGGATTTAATGTCCGTATAATTTCTTTGTGGCACCGCGAGAATGTGAGCAGACATCATAAAGTTTGCATTTCTTCCTATATTCACATGTGTGCGTGGATGCGCACATAAACAATTATTCTCCCCATATTCTCTATGTGTTCGTGATACGTAGACGCACACATGTAAACTATTCGTTTGTCATAAGTGTTGCACACACGCGAAATCTTTTTAGTTACGCGTGGCACACTCTTGCGCATGTGGATAGGGTTGACAAGTTTCAGAAAATTTATTTTTTTAATAAAAAAAATATTATTTTTGTCTTTTATAAAATTATATCTGCAGTTGCCAATGACTAACAGTTATGTGTTTGTTAAGGAAAGTACAGGAATTCCTCTTGAAAATGTAAAATATAAAATTGATGTTCCTTGTTACCTACTATAATATATAGTAGGTACCAAGGAATATAAGACTGCATAATCTTAACTCGTCATCCAAGTCTTACATTGTAAAATGACATAAAACTTAACATAAACTAAAGTCGATTTAATGGAAACATTTATTTTATATAAAAGAAAAGTCACTGGGTGATATTAATTTAGTAAAGTTTTAAAAACTTGAACCCCAAAATAGTCCACCTTGGAAGGATTTTTATACAAACATTCACCACTAGATAAAGGGATTGAAAACTTGTATGAAAATCCACCAATGCTAACGAAGTCCTGCCCACGACAACGTTTGCATTGATGGATTTTATTTCCGTTATTTGTTTAAATACACTAGAACATACAGAATATAACATCTATTTGTAGAATTAATTATTGCAATATACCCATGACTGTTACATCCAATGAGTGACAACCCTACATTTAGATTCGTTTTAGTGTATTCCATGCACTCATACGAAGCAAAAAGGTCCTTTAACATCGCCCGGAGGTTGTGTTTTTTTGTGTTTTTTATTAATGCATTCATTATTACTGACCTTTTATACAGCTAAATGGAAATAAAGAAATTATGCTCGAATGAAGAGCATATAATTGAAACGATTACAATTTATTAATATGAGTTTGTCTTGTTTCCAACCGACCTACAAAAGGAAGACTTCATAATATACTGATCCTTATTTTTTTTTCAAGTTATTTTTTTTACAGTAAATTATTTATACGATATAAGAAGTTAAATTCTTACATTTTAAATGTGCAAGTGAGTTTGTATGTTTGTTAAGCATACACGTAACGGGGGTGTTTTCTAAAAATGGGGCAAATGCGAAAGATACGTATATAGAGTGAATTATCAACCTCTTAACAATTTCTATAACCCTGGTACTCCGGGCTCATTATAGTGACTATAACTAAGAGAGAAGTGAGTATATAAATCAGCCTCCTAATCTCTCTGTTACTCTGGTACTTGGAGATTGTGTATGACTTCGTCGGCATTAGCACTTTCTCGTAAAAAATAAAAAAAAACATATTGTAGCGAGTGTATAAGTCAATCTCCTATAGATCTCTGTTATCCTAGTAGTTTGATTTACGCTTTACATGACAAATCTTCAATGTAAGCCAAATTCTAATTTTTATAGTCTGCGTACTCCGGGACTTTTTTCCACAAATACACATTTTCACCATTAAGCCACCGAGCCCGTCAAGTCATCCTCTTTAATGTGAATATGGCTCGTCGACATAAAGGCGTACGCACACTAACACCGCGCCCAACAATAACTCAATCGTGCACACATATCTTTTGCATATTCATTTGAGTCTTGTATCGCGGTATAAAATTATAATGCATTATGTGACCCGACCATGCGTCGCTTCTTTTTGTTAATAAAAAGGCCTAGTAACGTCTTCGCGCACAGAAATTTATGATTCTTGTGTGCACTCTAAATGTGAGGATTTAATTCTTTGAGTGGATTTCATATTTATTTGTTAACTAGCTTGATAATTACGAGGCTGAAAATAACTATTTAATTGTTTTGATTGGGCAACGCTTAATCACAACAATAAAAATTAAAATTTAGAGGTCACTGATAGTCTAAAAAACTATTTTGAAATGAATTCACAAATTATCGTATTCTTAATAATTTAGAAGGTTTCTATATTCAATATAGATCAATTATAATTCAATTTACTTATTTATTTAATTTTAGGCTTTTTAACCGACTTCCAAAAAGGAGGAGTTTCTACGTTCGGCTACCTTCTGATCAGTTTAAAGGCGGTGCCAATTTAGTGTTGTGTTTTAATTAAAGCTGTTTCTGAAAGAACCACAGAAATTTTGTAGTTTAAACGGGTTTAATTAAAACATCACTGGCTTGGCACCGCCTTCAAACTGATCAGAAGTTAGCGCATATACAAGATGTTATTTTTTGCTTTTTAGTTTAAGTTAATTTTTGAGTTGGAAGTCGGTTGAATTTTTTTTTATTAAAATTTTTTATCTAAAGAGATACATCTGTGTTTTTTGTATTGTCAAAAACCTTTTTAACAATGCAAATAATTTCGTCATTCATGACAGACTACATCTTGAAGTGTCAAGTTTAAAACTGTTTTAAAAGTTTTTAAAAGGCCTCTTAGGTTCAATCTCCTTATCTGAAAGCATCCATCTTTAATCCCGGCTTACTTGACTTACGATAATTGTAAAATTGACTTTTCCCACTTTAAATCAGCCGCGAACAACACCCAAAAATTGAGCCGATTGATAAAAAACTGCGAAACCAAAACTTGTATTATCGGCTCAAGTTTTCGGTTGAAGCAATAACTTTAGATTTCTTCGAATAAGTTAAACTTTGCGGTAATATTTGCGTTTATTTATAATCGTGTACAAAAGACGGGTTCATGTTAAATTCGGTCCCTTTTGTTTTCTTTGTTTCCAATCGTTTTTTTAATTATGTACAAAATGCGTCCCAATTCGCAAGATTAATTTTAAGTAATTTATTTATTTGAAATCTTTATTGAAAACCCAAATATACAAGGAACATAAAAATGAACTTAAACGATTTACGTTGTGCAAAGGCGGTCTTATCACAAAAGCTTTCACCTTCAAGTTGTATAGCTATACCTCGATATCTGCAGAAGCTTTCTCACTGGGTTGTTTTTGAAAGAAAGAAAGAAAGAAAAATATTTTTATTTGGTCAGTAAACTTAAAACTAAGGTAAAGTTTTCGAGGTAGGTAAGGCATACAAAAACCATTTTTAGACACTTTTTAATAAAACTCAAAGTTTTTTTACGCAACATCATAAAGTAGGCTTGACAATAGAAATATTGTCACATTAATTATACCATATAGAGTGTTTTACACCAGTCACTTCTATTTTATTAATATAACGACGCCATCAATCTCAACACCATATTCTACGTGAAATAAATTGAAAATTAAGTAAAACTGATTTCTCAGTAAAGAAATTTGCATTCATATTTCACGATTTGAAGTCATCATCATCATCATCATCATCATCATCATCATCATATCAGCCGATGGACGTCCACTGCAGGACATAGGCCTTTTGTAGGGACTTCCAAACATCACGATACTGAGCCATCTGCATCCAGCGAATCCCTGCGACTCGCTTGATGTCGTCAGTCCACCTGGTGGGGGGTCGGCCAACACTGCGCTTACTAGTGCGGGGTCGCCATTCCAGCACTTTGGGACCCCAACGTCCATCGGCTCTTCGCATTATGTGCCCCGCCCATTGCCACTTCAGCTTCGCAATTCGTTGAGCTATTAAATATTATGTCTACGGAGTACAGACGTTCTGGGAAGTGCAATGTTATGTAATGTGCGATAACTTTTATGATTTTTGACGTTTTCTATAGTGGTTGATTTGACTTCAGTGTTGTGATTCCACTATTTTACACTTGACAATGTTAATATTCGCCTTTAAGAAGTTTTATTAGTTTTTGAACTTTATGTCTATGTCACTAACAACGAAGTTGCCATGGAAACGAGCGATGTCACATCGCTGTAACTTTACAGAATACGGGGCAGTAAATACTTAAAATCAATTTATGAAACTTATATACTTATATATATAAAATTATTTTGTTGTACAGTTACTACTAATAACTTTACAAATACAGGATTATACCTACTGAGGCTACTTAACAACATTTTATTTGTTATTTTATGACAAGGAATACAATTGCTATCTTAGTTCTAAGACTTTTGAGGACAGGATTTTGTTTGCTTCTGATTTTTCAATATTCGCGCGAAATTTTTAACATAGAGTAATTATCAAATGGAAACCTAATAATGTCTCGATGTTTTAATCGATTATAATCTATAATCGATTCTCAAGCAGGTGATAATCGGAACATGTTCTCGATCCGAACGAGATAATCTCATAATTCGATCGATATAACTCATAATTACGTCCAATAATTCAGTTCTACATAAAGGTACTATCAGACTTATCTGATGCTTACAACCGCAACGCACTGTTACATGCGAATCTGACCACGAACATTTAATAAAAACTTTAGATAATTTATATATTTTGTTTTTTTTTTTGTAGGAAATGAATAACTTTATTGGTGTATTTAAATTTTACAATAATATTAAAACAACGTACCTATCTATAACTACATATTATTAAAAATTTAAAAGGAAATATACTTAATTTAAATTAAATTATATCTAAAGACTCAGGCGTCGTAGAATTCGTCCGAATCGACGATCATATAATAATTTATATAGGTATCATCCTTTTCTTACATTTAGTTTCAACAATGTTGATAAATACAAAAAACTATTGAAATTTTATAAAAAAAAACAACCCTCCCGTTGTGGGACATTCGAGTGCAAGCAACTTTTTTCCATTTTCCATTTTTCAAGAAAAATTCTTTCAGTGTTAGATAGCCTATTTATCGAGGAAGGCTATATATTATCCCCGTATTCCTACTGGAACGGGAACTACGCGGAAGAAACCGTGTGATGACTGCTAAGTCTGTTATACTTATAGTGCGTTGCGTGCGTTAAATGCACCTGTCAAGTGTGACTCGACCTTAAAACTATAAACTTGAATGATTTAATTTAGTCCGTCGTTTATAATATCCGCATCACACAAATCAATTATAAGAAAATTATTATCTTTTAAACTTCTTTTAGCGAAACAACCGTTATGTATTATGATTGAACAACTTTATTTACGTAATTATGTCGTGACCTGCGGTTTTGCTTGTGTCAAATTTAAATAAATTCTGGTTTGTGGTAAAAATACAGACTCTCTGTCAGAAATTTTCATGATTAGTTTTTTAAAAAGAGAGTAAGATCAGGTCATCTCTTCCAAATGAAATATAAAAATAACATCTTTTTACATTTGACACTTGCTTTGTCAGAATATAAGTCACTTGTTTACGTTTGTTTGTTGAGCGTTCAGTGGGAGTTTTCAATATTTTCATACTGTTACTGTCGCGTTGACGTAAACGCGAATTTATATGGAATTGAGACTGTTGTGCAGTAGTACGAGATGGCGCTGTTTTAATACCTTAGAAATTCGTGTTTACGTTAACGCGATAGTAACAGTATCAAACTGCCACTAGCCAATCAGAACGTTCACGGCACTTACATTTGGGGTTCCAAGATGCAATGGTGACCTCGCACCGGAAAAAAAAAAAAAAAAAAAATTAACTGGGTTGCAGGGAGCCGCTGGATGCTGGCGGGTCGAGATCGTGATGTTTGGTCTATACAAGAGGCCAACGTCCATCGGCTGTTAATAATAATGATGATGATGATGATTATGATGATAACAATCACTATCAGATGATTATGATAATGACCGGGACTAACATTTCAAGGTTCTATTCTAGGCACGGGAGTGTAACATCACCTATAGTATCAAATCTGATCTGCTACTGAGAATTTCTCGAAAGATAGAGAAGCTTAATCTATACTAATATTATAAAGCTGAAGAGTTTGTTTATTTGATTGAACGCACTATCTCAGGAACTACTGGTCTGATTTGAAAAATCTTTTAGTGTTAGATAGTCCATTTATCGAGGAATGCTATAGGTTACATTTTATTCCCGTATTCCTACAACATGAACCACGCGGGTAAAACCGCGTGTCGTCTTCTAGTAATATCAAAACCCGACACAGAACTTGAACTAAGAACCCCAATTCGAAGCTCCAACTAACAACTAAATCAATGTGGTTATCACACCAATGAATAACATAGATTGAACATGTAATAGAATTGTATGATAGAGGAGAGCTGAAAATAATTACACAATCGCAAATAAATCGGCTGGCCAATTAGCAGTGCTTGTATGAGACGTTCTAAGAGAAAAGATCCGAGAGAGTTGATCGATCGGGACACGATAGAATCGATGGGTAATCGATTTTATATTAACCCAACAATATACCATTGAATTCCTCTAAGCATAAACTATACAATCAGGGACTGAAGTATTTTATCTAGGATAAATACAATATTTTTTTTTTATTCTTTACAAGTTAGCTCTTGACTACAATCTCACCTGATGGTAAGTGATGATGTGGTCTTAGATGGAAGCGGGCTAACTTGTTAGGAAGAGGATGAAAATCCACACCCCTTTCTGTTACCACCTTACCGACGTACCAAGCGATTTAGCGTTCCGGTACGATGTCGTGTAGAAACCGAAACGGGTGTGGATTTTCATCCTCCTCCTAACAAGTTAGCCCGCTTCCAATCTCAAGGGCTAACTTGTAAAAACTTTACCTGTTTGTAATATTAGTATAGACTAAGAATTAAAATTTCGGGTGGTCGACTTCAAAAACCGATTTATCATTAAAAAGTCTTGGTATTTATACACCAGCCGGTGTATACTCGGTAACCATCTAAATACTGAAAACAATTTTGAACTAATTACACAGGGCAACAATTTGAAAATAACAAACAAACAGACAAAAAACAAAGTAGATAAATCGTGCAAACAATTATCTTAAAAGCTGAACATCGGTCCGTCACCAATTAAATCACTTACGTCGTTCCGAGATTCCGATACATATCGGGTTGAATTAGACAAAAAAGGGAGGTTTCAAAGCACTAATTGACTACTGGACTAAGTGCCTGCAGCAGCCACACTTACCACATTTTTTAATCTATACTAATATTATTAAGCTGAAGAATTTGTTTGTTTGTTTGATTGAACGCGCTAATCTCAGGAACTACTGGTCCGATTTGAAAAATTCTTTCAGTGTTAGATAGCCCCTTTATCGAGGAAGGCTATATATTATCCCTATATTCTTACGGGAACGGGAACCACGTGGGTAAAACCGCGCGCTGTCAGCTAGTTATGAAATAAAATCATTAAGAACGTTATTTACATTAATAATAGCATGAATTCGTAAGTATTGTGTTCTTTCATATGATAAAAAAAACAAAAAAAACTCAAGAGTCATAATTTGGAAGTAAAACCGATACAAGTTACAAAAACAGAGGCTGCTTTGCGTATTTATATAGGACGTTTGAAAATTAAATTAATATTGTTGAAAATCACAAGGACATGCGTTATATTGTGGAGATCAACATATATATTTTCCATATTTTTTTGGATTAAAATTACAGAGAAAAATGCGAACGATGTACCCATATTGACGCCGAATTCACGTATATCTCTGCCTTAAGGCTGAAAAATTCGCAGCCTATGCTACTACCACTCAAAGTCACTCAGCGGGGAATGGAGTGAGTTATGATCGATGTTTCTTTGTGATCGAATCAGAAATGAGGAGATCCACAGACGCACCGAAGTCACTGACATAGCTCAGCGAGTCGCGAAGCTGAAGTGGCAATGGGCAGGCCACATAGTTCGAAGAGTTCCCAAGGTGCTGGAATAGCGACTCTGTACAGTACAGTGTTGGTCGACCCTCCACTAGGTGAATCGAGGACATCAAGCGGGTTGCAGAGAGCCGCTGGATGCTGGCGGCTCGAGATGACTCCTTGTGTTTGGAAGTCCTTGCCCTATGTCTAGCAGTGGACGTCCATCTGCTGATAATGATGATGCTGCTACCACAGATAAAAATATCAAATAACACAGCTATTTGTAACTTTGTTTGAACGCATACAAATTTGAAGATCTCTCTTAGCGACGACGTCATTCTTTTGTGCCATTTAATATGGAGCGTTTTGGCATTTTGCATGGCAGTACCGCAAACTTTACCCTTTAAATCCCTGTAACTCCGAAAGTAATACCAGATATCGCATAACATTTAGCATACTCTTAATTTAAATACAATTTAAAAAACTGTTCTCATTTTTCCTATTGGCTGAATTAAAATGAGGTAAGCCTGACCATTACAGGCGCTATATCATGCCGTGTGTAAAAACGAAAAACTTAGCAGACGGCAGTGTAAAGAGAGCAAAAACTGAACAAGATGACGCGATCCATTTACGCCAATCACGGCCCAGGGTGGAGCGGAGATGGACGAACAAAGCCGAAGATTTACCGGTGCTAGCTATTGTACATTGCAATTACTGACAATTCTTGCTGTAGCAAGAAATTCAGCAATTTACATCTATTCGCTTGAAAGATTAAGTCGTCAATATTGCAAATAGCTACAACAAAACTTTAATTTTTTAATTTATTTTATTGACTAGGTTCGCTATCAACCCATATTCGGCACACTGCTGAGCTCAAGTCTCCTTTCAGAATGAGAGGGGTTAGGCTAACAGTCCACCACGCTGGCCCAATGCGAATTGGCAGACTACACACATGCAGAAAATTAAGAAAATTCTCTGGTATACAGGTTTCCTTAAAATGTTTTCCTTCACCGTTTGAGACACGTGATATTTATTTTCTTAAAATTTGGAGGTGCATGCCCCGGACCGGATTCGAACCCTCCAGAATCGGAGACAGAAGTTATATCCACTGGGTTATCACGGTTCTATTGATACAAATATTGACTAGGTACTTTAATTTATTCAATGCCCATACCTCAAAAAGCGATCACGTAAAATCAAAACTATTAATTGAAGATAAATTAATTATAGTAAATAAACAAAATAACTCGATCACAAAACTCTCAAAACAAAACTTTATGTAAAACAGTTTTGTAAAACAACTTTTCTACATTTAAAATGACATTCAGAAACTAAAAAAGCATTACAGCGGCCATCGTGTTCTAAGATTTCAGTCTATATTTCTATTCAACTATTAAATGCAACGAGGGATCGATCTCAACATAATCTAGATCCTTTATCGATCGTCGGGCCCCGATTTGATCTACGCATGCGTACGTTCATAATTATCTGCCCTTTCATCCGCCGACCGAAGTTTATGGCCGCCTGTACTATGTAAACGTCTCCGTTCATACTGCCAAGTAATTAATTGACTTTACTTAATACCAATAATAAAGTATCCATTTATACGATTGATGAGTAATGCTCGTAATAAGGTATTTTTGCAACGAAGGTTATTATAAAAATGTATAAGAACAACGTATGTAATTAATGAACGCTACCATTATGTTGTATTAAAGTTTTCAGAAAGAGACGGCATATTCTTTGCCCAGTTTTTGGACCCTATAAAACAAAACAATTTTTCGAATGTATTTCTTGTTATAAAGTGTTTTTTTTACCTTTTCACTGGAAAGTGTGAAACACATACTGATATTATCAAAATTACAACAAAGACTTTCTTCGTTTGTTACGGATTTTATACTCAACTGAACAAAATCAGATTTGGTATACAAATAAGCAATAGTATAAAAATAATGTCATCAGAGCTCAGAGCGTGTGCAAAATATCATCCTAATCGAAGACCGGGAAGAGAATCAAATTAAGATTCCAAGATTTTCTTACATACATAGTTACAAGTGAAGCTAATATAAAAATTTGTAAAAATGAGACGAATATCTTGGCATTTCATGGATTCACCAAAAAACTATATCTCTTCCTATGAAAAAGAAACAAGCTTCTACAAGCAAGCAGACATTAACTAGGAACTATAATTATATAAATGACTAGCTGAGGACGCGCTGTTTCACCCACGTGGTTCCCGTTTCTGTAGAAATACGGGGATAAATATGTAGCCTATAGACTTCCTCGATAAATGGGCTATCTAACACTGAAAAGATTTTTCAAATCCAACCAGTAGTTCCTGAGATTAGCGCGTTGAAGCAAACAAACTTTTCAGCTTTATAATATTAGTATAGATTAATGATCCACTGTTTTACAATTAAAGTTCTGAGCACTTTCATTATTTTACAACGTTTCCTTTAAATATGTTTAATTCACTAGAAATCTTCCACTCTAACGTGTATCTTAGTGAACGTCAAGCTTGATTGACAAGCGTACATTTTAAATCAGCAATTTAAAATTGTAAATTATAAAAAAATACTGTTAGCATTAGACAAAACCATTGAAGTTATCCAACGCAAATCAGCCATAATAAATCAAGTGGATTGGAATGAAACTGGTATTTTTAACCGGTGAGCAAACAAAGATTTATCAGAAAAATGATACTATATGCCGCGGAGATTATAAAAAATAAGCAGATAAAGAAAAAAACTCAACAAAACAAGCCAACAAAAAAGGATTGGTATAAATTTGAATTATTACCGATCTGGGTGTACGAACACAAAAAGATCCCACGGTGCGAAATAACAATGAAACACAGAGTATATGTATTTTTATCTATACAGGAAAATGTAATATTATTCCCAATCTCAGATCAGCTTCAATAGAAAATGAGTGCTTGGTTGACGTACGTATACTAGCGTAGGCGTTTGTGGAGCGTTTAGGTGACGCTGCAAAAACGCGAGGTTAACCTTACGTTACTAATGCCAGAGAAAACAAAATTATAACTATAGTAGCACAATGCTAATAATTGTAATGATTAAGTTACTACTACTTAATAACTACTTAGTCAAAGTCAAAGTCAAAATTCAAAGTCAAAATTCATTTATGACAGGTAATAATATTAAACTTAAGATAATAATCATTCGAAAACTTAAAATTAAAGTTACGAGGGTTCCAAACGCGCCTTGGTCCGAGAAGAGCCCACAACAAATTAAACTTAACAATAAGGTTTATTTTTTTTTATTTATCACCATTTTACAAACATATTTAAAACTAAGCAAAGTCGTATAATACAGTTTAACAGCAAGCTTTTTTATCATTTAAATACTCATTAACACTATAATACTTAAGTTAATAATACTTAAGTTACTAATTCCATTTAATATATAATAATATAACTATAGTAGCACGATGCTAAGGGTATATTTAGTTCATAAAACTAACTAAAGCATTTGTACCATCGAAAATTAGGGGTCCAGCAACTTTTTAAAGATTACTCTTGACTACTCTATCGCACTAGTAAGCGCAGTGTTGACCCCCCACCAGGTGGACTGACGACATCAAGCGAGTCGCAGGGATTCGCTGGATGCAGGTGGCTCAGTATCGTGATGTTTGGAAGTCCCTACAAAAGGCCTATGTCCTGCAGTGGACGTCCATCGGCTGATATGATGATGATGATGATGATGATGATGATTCTATCACCTATTTATAATCTTATGATGTTAAGTGACGATACCGTCAAACAAGTTTATGACTTATCTTCAAAGTTGCAAACTCTGTTTGGTCTGCCTGTTTATCAAATACAAACACACGAAAAAACAATTAAATCTTTATCAGTGACGTGTTTTAGGTGACTTCGCTGCGCATTTATTTTTATAACGCTTATGCTAAATAAACGCTAGTATGAAGGCTCTATAAAGACGAAATATTTTGATAATATCTAAACTTTTACAACAAACTTATATTATTTTAAAACAAACAACGTCAAAAACGATCTTAACCCAATGCCTTAAGGTTTAAAATAATCTCCTAAAACTAATGACAGCAAAACATATTAAGTACCAGCACATTGACGCAATCGACATGTATTATGATTCATCTCGTTCCATACCATGGACATGAGCATTCTATTTTAATTCAATTAGGTATCCAGGAACGTCCATAAACGTTTTCATACTCAGAAAATATAGTCATGTTTTGTAAAAGAATCGCGTATAGACCGAGAGACTGCGACAGTCAGACATACCGCATTTATAGGAAGAAAGATTTTTTATTACCGAGACGCGCGAAAGAGCGGCAGCCAAATTCTAATTTTAAGCAATAAGTATCAAGTTTTATCAAGTTTACATAACTGATTGGGCTGGTTCTATTGAGTGTTGGTAGTACAGTTGGTAGACCTGTATCAGAATTTCATAATTGGTAGCTTTGGAAGGTAGTTTTCAAATATTTATACCTTCAACCGTCCAAGTATATAAGACTTTTTTTGTATATTATTAATATTTTCCTCAGCAATTTAATATCATTATAATCACAGCTTCGCGACGACCCTTCAAAAAACACTGTGGAAGATTTTTTTAAAAAAAGCTTTAAGGGTCTCTAGCGTATGGTCACAAAGGTATGAATCTGGTAACTGGAGGAGTTATTCCTCATTATATTTTGAAGAAAATATCAAAAAAATTGTATATACTTGGACAATTGAGGAGCCTGGAAACATGCTATTTACCAAAGCTACGCGTTGTCTCAAGAATCACTACCTTCTGTATCCGACTCTTGATCCAACAGTTAAGCGAAAGCTTTATAAGATGTTGCTCGAAGCTTTTCGCTATAAGACCATTGGACCACAACTATCAAAACAATAATAGTTGACTCAACATTCCACATGGCAGTAATTTCATGACCAAGGTCCAAGTATTTTGATACATTTAAAAAAACTGTTATCGTATAGGCCGTACTTATCTATGTTAGAAGCATAAACTGACAGTTATTTGCCTTTCTAAAATGAGGTAAGTCTGATTATTGCAGGCACACAGTGCAGTACTTCTTTTACTCGTTTTCCTTTGTAATCTTTATCATCAATAATATCTGCGGGTGATTTTTCGTTTTGTTTTGTTCCGTGTACATCGAGATTCCAGATACGCCGCAGTCTCAAGTGGAATCCATTTTTGTTTTATTAATGTCAATTGAATTAAGTCGGGGGCAGTAATTGTTTTAAATTTATAATAAGCGTACCCTATGGATCATTGTTTTCTTTGTTAACTTCTTGCATGGTTTCAATGTACTCTTTGTATGAAATATCATATTTTGAGCAGAGCACAGAAATCATTGAAGCAGCGTGGTGGATATAAGCTCTATAATCCTTCACCTGAGGCTTAACCCTTAAATTTCAATCATAAAGCATAAAAAACGATAAAGCTGTCGCTTTTGGTGGTGCAACTGAGTATTTATATGTAAAAAGGCAGATAGAGTTCTGTATTGTACAATTAAACGTAATACAAAATGCAATAGAAACAAACAATCATTTAACCCTTCATCTGAGGCCTAATTCTATAGCTACAACTAAAATAGGCTGATAATGATGATGATGGTAGAAAGCAATTGTCAATTTCAAAGGTAGTTTTAGACTTTTCTTTAGTTTTAAATGGTTAAGATTATAAAATTAATGTTTTTTTAATAACCACGGAATCTATCGTTTTTACTTTACACACAAAACTTGATAGCAAGCCTATCTGATTTGTTGATTACAGATTGTAAAACTCAAAACCCAAAACAGCCGGTCTAGACCGAATCTGTTTTCCAAACTGGTTGTAGATTCGCAGACTTGACTTTTCAAAAGCCCTAGCATATAAAAGCCTTCAAATAAAAGAATTTATTATACAAGATGTTATCGAATTCCAGTTTTCTTAGAAATATGAGTCTGGCAGACCTTTTTGTTGATAATAAGAATAAATTCCAACGCAGTCATCAGTCAGTTGAAAAGTAGTTATTAACATGCGCACATAAGTTCATTAATAAACCCAAAGTAGGTGGTTATACTGTGTGTCAATAGCCAGATCTTTGTCCGTACGTACACCTATCGCCCCGCCTCATTGCCTCTTTCATAGCGCTATGAAATTTACTATACCACCACACCAACGTAGCGTGAACCCTCGTTTCTATACATGCTCTTAATAAACCAATCATTACAATGTATCAAGTTACAACAGACGTACGTGGTGAAAGACACGATGATGATGCAGTTGGAAATGATGCATTTGATTCTTATTGCTTTGGAATAGAGGTGGATATTGTGTTTGGGGTGGGTAATGTTGGGTAGTTGTGGGTTGGTGCGTATAACCGCATTTACATTTTAGAGATACTTGCAGGGAATAAATGTCAATTGAGATGGAAGACCGAGCGCGGATGCGAAGAATTGATGATGCAGTTATTGAACTCGATGATAATAATCAGATTGTAGATGGGCAGGGGGAAATAAACGTGCTCTTATTAGAACTGTATTATTTCATTGTGACTGAGGATGACACAAAAACAACAAACATAACTAACAAAATACCTAATTTTAATATGTACCGTAAAAAACCAATCAACCAAAATTGACAAGCAGTATTACCTCATTATCTGTTACTTCAGGCATAAAAACAAAAAAATTTAATACACTAACAAAATACTTTTGATGTGTATGTAATAGTTGATTAATTTTACTATTCTCCGCAAAAAACTGATAAATCTATGCGACTATGTCTACCGAATTCGACAAAAAAAAAATAGTTTTTATTTATTTTATTTTATTTATACTTTATTGCACAAAACAAAAACAATAACAAAGAAAACAAAATAGATATTATTATTGGATTCGTTGATAATTTTAATGGTAAAAATTTTAGCTTTTCATTAGCAAAAGTCACATTGTAAAAACGAAGTCGATCGTTTACTAGTAGATGATAGAGAAATCATTTCTAGTCAAACATTTGCTTCAATGATTTTGGATATCGATGAGATTGTTAACAGAAACCGGCGTACACGTATATGGCGACCTTTAAAATGTGTTTATCTAAAATACAGTTAGAAGGAAAAGAATGAGAGATTTAGCTCAAGATGTTTCGACGGTACTGACATTTATCCATTTTTCACTCCGTTGAATGTCAGGAACGGATTACAGATAGTAATTTTTGTGTCATATCGTTAAATGACATGGGAATATATTGCGATGTACGAACAAACTTCTTTTCAATTACACACGTATATTTAATAATAATTTACTTAGAAAAGAAGTTTTATATTTGAGATCTTGTTTAAACTCTCATAATATTATTTCAAAATATCAACAAAATTTATTTCAAAGAAGTATTTAATAGAAAACCATCTAAATCAAATCCATCAGAAGCAGCATTGTAGAAATTATTCTTTTGTTCTACAATACAAAGAACTCTATCAGTATTTTTACATATAAATACTTTGTTAAAACTACTAAAGCGTCTGCTTTAGCGTTTTCTATGTTCTGTGGTTAATATTTAAGTTAATTGACATAAGTATCCTAACTGTAATTACAAATGTGAATGTGATTTTGTTTGTTTATTACGCTTTCACGATTAAATCACTGTTTTCTCCACCACCTACAATATGGTTATCTTCAAGTCAAGAGTGAATAGGCATCTTCTAGGCAAGCGCGTTCCACCATAGGCTGCATCATCGCTTACCATCAGGCATGATTGCAGCTAAACGCTTGTTTATTAAAAATAAAAAAAATAAAAAACTGTCCCCTTCCAAAAAATGATTTCACCAGTAAAAAGCTACACACCGAGTAAAATAGGCTATATTTTATCTCCATATAACTTACTGAAACGGGAACGACGAATATAAAGATGAAACTGCAAAACGACGGCTTACTTACAATACTATCATTTATCTTACACATAACTTTGCAATCGTAAAAGTAGTTAGTTGACGCAATCAAAATTTTAATAATTACTTCAATAATCATACAGACGTGAAACAGGAGCTCAAGTTAACGCAACCAAAAAAAAAAAGAAGTCTGACAAATTATCTCGAACTGATTAAATTGGGTACAGTAAATCCATCAAACGTTTATCGTACAGTCAATCGCATACTCTATTCCGAATTGGTGATTGGGCAACCGAATATACCCGCGATATTCTATTTGCTGAACTCAATTTTGTTTGAAAGATTTATCCTCTAAAAGTGATTTATTTCCTAGAAAACATCGTCCAAAGTCCAACGAATCGATTTAAATAAATATATATCGTTAATTTATAGTAGTTCTATAAATAGTAGTATTTACATAAAATATGACTACTTAATAACCTACAAACACGTAAACACAAGATTTGGTAATTAAGTAGGTATGACAATTGTTACTGATGAGTTTTAATTATCTATGAATTTCGTGTTATCTTTTCACAAAACACTCGAAACCTTTATATTTTTTCGAGATAAAAAGTAATGCATTAGAACTAAATTACAGATTAGGACTAGCAGGTTAAGTCCCTATTTTTGACGTATTTTAGTTGACATTAGGAAATTGAGATTCTATGTAACAGATGTCATCCGCTGCCCTTTTAGATGACATTACCTGTTGATTTGATGTTTATTTTAATAGGTGTTTAATAAATACCAAATTAGTGAATAGGTTAGCTAGACTACAAAGATAGCAAAAATAGACACTTAGAAATTAAAATAGAAGAAAAGAAAGAAGCAACAATATAACATAAATATGTAGTTCTTGTACCACTGAGTCGATATAATCAGCTAATTATTATAAACATAACGTTTCATCACAACAGGACGTAGTTACGGAACGCCAAAAAGGTTCAAACGGGTCAAACGAAATCATTTGTAACTTTCAATCGGATATTGATTGAAGCATTGTATTAAAATAAAGACTTTGAAACCGGTAGCCGTTTAGAAAAGTATCGATCGGTTGGTTTGTGGGCACACCCGTTTCTTCGAATCAGATGCTAAGTTAAGGGTATCTGTACATTCCACAACCTCATACTATTTACATGCTATTTTTGATATAATGCTAATGCAGCCTTTGGAGTAACGCGCTAGCCAAGAAGATGCCTGTTCACTCTTGACTTAAAAATACCCATGTTATAGGTGCTAGGAAAAACTAGGAACTAGAAGCTGGAAGGGCATTTCATATATTTGCAATGCGTATAAGGAATGAGGAACCAAACCGCTTAGTACTCATCCAAAGAAGCGACTTCCGCAAATCCCACGATTTTACACATTGTGATTTTCACAAATCCCGCGGAAACCGTGTAATTAAATGGCACAAAAAGTAGCTTGTATGGTAATCTAGGAGTTAACATAACGATTCAATGGTTGCAGTATTAAGTATACAAACACACAAATTTATCAAAAATTTAGCGTAATTCTCGTGTATATTGATATTTTTCAAATTGTATATTGAAATTGCTATAACAGATAAAATCTTCGAAATTATTTGAATTCTGAGAGCAATATTAAAAGTCCTAAAGCTGAGTATTAAATTTAACCTTACCTTTGTAATAATATTATTTGTAAAGCGCTGAAATCTTAGCTAGTTTGGTTCTCACCTTCATGTCCTTATTCCACTCATGTAAGGCCCGCAAAATTGTTGATAAAATATCGATTTAATTTCTCATTATCAACTTCATTGTTCGTAACAAAATGCCTGTCCTTATACAGATTAAAAATTTTCCAATAATTTTCGTGTAGCGTTCCCAACAAAAACGATCTATGAAATTATGATGTATGGTACGCCTTAAAAACTTTCGATCACAACGTATGGTTCCAATGAGTGAATTCAAAAACCCATTATGTTGTACATTATGAGGACCCCATTGTTTCGGTTGAATGGACCGGCACAATATCTTACGAAATTTCCTAAAAAACCACCTTAGTATAAATGTGTATTATGTCCAACATTATCTGATGTGGTTTCGAGTTCACCATTGTCTTTTTTTTTTGTTTTCCCCCATAGGCTAAGACCTCTGTCATAATGGTGAATTAACGCGCGACTAACACTAGCATTAAAAAATTCTAAATCGCTACTAAGCTAACTACTTCTACTACTATTCTGCTGATGCATTGTAATATTCTAAATGTCAATAATTAATATTTAATATTAAAATATGTTAAAACTAAAAGTAAATCAAATGTATTACTAGTTTTAAGTAAACAACATCATACCATAAACTAAAGAATTACGATTGGAAAGTTAAAAATCTCAATAATTCTTTAGAGTCCTACTTATCCCCTTTTAGAAACCAACTTTCCGTTTAGATTTAGATAAAAAATTGGCTTAAACGTTTTTCAATAACTAAGCCATCATTAGTTATTGAAAAACTAAATAATTATTGTAAAACACACGTTGTCAATATTTTTAAGCCATTTTTTTATTTTTTCTAAATATAAACGAAAAGTTCTATTTGTTACATTTTGAAACCTATAAAAATTACGAAACAGACTATAGAGTGTAAATTAAAAAGGCGATTTACCGGCACGATAGAATCGCGCGGCCGAGCTGTCTATCTGAAAGCGATCTTATTTTATATCGTGGCAGCCGTCAAAATGAGATGATGTGAATTTACATTTGAGAAAATTAGACGTTCGTAAAGAACAGAATTGGTTTAAAGTTGCCGGAATTTCTTTACGCTTGATGGATTTCGTTTATGATATTTTCGTGTATGGGAGTTTTGTTTTTGGGTTCTCGACGATTTTATGGTTCTGAGGTTTTTGATTCGTGTTTTACGATTTGAGAGTTCCAATCTTTGGGTTCGTTTAATTTTATTTTGGTGTAATTTACGTCTGTCCTATTATGTTTTGTGTTCGTCGTCGTTTTTGTGGGTTCGCAATAATTAACTTTTCGTCATCATCTAAACCAAATTCATAAAAAATAAGAATATATGCGATTGTTTTGTTGTCTACCAGTGTAGAGTTAGTTAACATTAGTTTGTAAACAAAAATTATCGCTTAATATCTTAACTAGAACCACCTAGGTGTTTGCAAAAATAAATGAATCTCAACTCACCTTCTTCGATACAGTTTCTATGGGCGTCTTCTGACTTATTAAGACTAGTGCAATCGTTATAAGCATCATTAAAATGTAGGTCGTGTGGCATAGTGGGTAGTGTCCCTACTTCTGCATCCTCTGCTATGGATTCGATTTCCAGAACTGGAAAACTTGTGCGGAAATATGCCTCTACTCGATGAGCTAATTAGCTCCAAGGACTTTCATTTAAGAATTCTTTTAGCCGTATTTTGACATATCAGACTAACTTTATCATTGTCAGTATCATGAATGCACAAAATTTCAACAAAAAATCGCCTGAGTGATTGAAAAATCAAATCAGAATCTTTATGGGCTTCTTTCATTTAAGAATTTCTATGGCCATCAGGATAACTTTAACATTATCAGCATAATTAATGCAGCATATAAGTATTCATGTAACACGTAAATGTATGACAAAAATACACTTTAAAGCCATGGAATGAGCTAGAAGAGGGCGTGCCTCGTAAACAAAGAAGGCGGCACGCTTGAAGGTGTGTAGATCATTTTGCATTTACGCCCGCCGTGCCATTGGCAAGCACTTTCGCATTGTGCAAACTGATTTTTGTTTCAAAACCTTTTTACCCGATTACGGCGAAGTCAAAATGAAGGGTAATGATTTTGGTAGTATCTTTATATATATGTATCTATGTACCGATTTTAATGAATGAGATTTCAAAGAATTGTAACATTAGCCCGACTGGCATAGGTTATATAAACGATATAGAAAATTATATGACGAAATTTAAACATTTAAGAACCTCAAATTATCAATATTAAAAATAAAACTTTGATAATTATCACTTGGTTATTTGGCTTCACGAGATCTTAGGTTCGTATGCTAATCTCGACATACTGAAATTTTGTAGAACGAAGTTCTTTTACGCTGGTTAGTAAACTGAACTGGCAGCAATAGTAAGATAACGCTGAAACCAAAAATAAAGTACCAAGGCAGCAGAAGTAGTGAAGAATTTAGATCCCATTTATAACGTAATAATGTATTTTGAGTAATAATTTCTTCCGATTTTATGGTATCTCTGTACCACGGAGAGCACGTTAAGCCGTCTGTACTAATCATTATCATTAACATCTTTGAGATTTACAAAAAATGTGATCGTTAAAGAGGCAAATATAATATTTATTACCACTCTATATGTCAACCCCCATTGACGTTTAAACTCCATACAGCCTGGCGGGTTTAAACTCCATAAACCCTCTCCCATGAAGTAGCTTTCCCTACAGTGGGCCATGTAAAGATTTTGATGATGATGATTACTAAATTTCGGTTTATACATTCGTCACTATCACTCTCTCATGCTACAGCGGAAACGTAATGAATACGATCTCATCCACGAGGAGGTCCGTAAACAAAGACCCCATTGTTTCAAAAAATCCACATTATATCCCCCATATCTCCAATCAAATCCACGGATTAAAAGCAATAAATACTCTTCACACACGGACAGACGTAACAATATACTAAACTTACGTTTTCTATATCGTTTTTCGCACAATCACTTACAAAATCGTGAACTATTACGACCACGTTTCCGTTATACATCGTCATGTAGCGTCCAATTATTTTGCCGGATGAAATAAATCAACTGGTATGTTAAGTCAACCAATTTGATTTTTGGAATTGTCATGGTTACAATAGAAGTAATCTTAGATAACTCAGATAACTCAGAATCTAGAACTAACCATGCAACTAATACCACGAAGTATTTATTACCACTAAGTATAGACAAAGAATAAGTGACTAAGTTTGTATTGGGCCTACCAACTCGGACCAAGTCACGTTTAGAAACCTCGTAACTTTAAATTTTAAGTTACTTATATTAACCATAACTATTTTTTAATTGTATCAATCGTATGATCAATTAAATATTTTAACACTCACGACAACGAACTGATTAATTTGTCCACAATAAAATACAAATAGACAGATATCAACAAATTAGTTTTTTAAAAATGTATATATTACTTAATTGACAAAACAATACAAAACAGATCATAGTTACGTGAATATAACAGCTGTTATTAAGAGAATTATCACCGAAAAAAAAAACTAAAACGTTTCACTAACGTGACGCGACGTATATAATATGTACAATGGAAAAACACCGCAAGTACCGAAACTTAAGAACAAGAGAGATCTCTCCCTCATTTGTAATAACCTGCTCTCTCGCGTCTATTATTACACGCGTGTTATGTAACGCACGAATTATCAGTCCGTATGTTAGCGGCCATTGTGTCTTGAGCGCTAATCTACATAAATATAGGTATTAATTCGTCTTGCAAAACTGTTGCGTGCCCTTAGCACGAGGTTGGTACTCGCTAGTCGCTTGAATCGATGGTTTTGGGAACTATGATCGATGATCGAGTAATTTATATGATTTTCTTACTTCTTTTCAATATTGATACTTTTAGAGTTGGAGTAATAAGAGCCTTGGTCGAAGGTTTAGGAAAATAAATAGTTTTCTCTAACATCGATACATCAATACAACACACAAGTTGATTCACATTCGTAAACATAACACGATTAAGCCTTATTACTTATGAAACAGAATATTAGGAGCAATTGAAGAAGTGTTGTCAGTGTCTATTGAGGCATTTTTGTATTCAGTTGTCTAGTTTTCTTTTTTATTTTAATTTTATATTTTGTGCAATCATAGTTATATTAATATTAATAATAATATTAATTATATTAATATTCATTAGAATAATATTTTGAACTATTTTTACAAAATAAATGTGTGCTTGATACTCGGAGATGAATATGATTCGAGCTAGAGGAAAGATTCAAACTCTTTCTAAGGGTTCTTTCTAACAGTTAAAAAAATTACGGAGGTGTGGGTTTCGACATATTTCAATTGTAGTAAAACTGGTAATTCAAATTTACTATACAGCAAAGCGACGTTTGCAAAGAATGAGAATGTATCCATTCTTATTTAAAGTAATCCAACACAATCGTTTATAATATATTGTTTAATATGTATAACGTATGTTAGGTAACCAACGTGGTACTAACTATGTCTTCTAAACTACTTTGTTTTAATCCTCATCAATCATATAAGTCAATCGTCATCGGTAGTTCAATTTTAAATTTTTGGAGACCATTTTTTGCCACCACAGATTTTTTACCAAAAATCTTACCAAATCTGTCATTACACCATTAATTTTCTATAGAGAAATATATACTCATATTAACATCATTTTGTAGGCCATTATATTAGCACTTAAAGTGTTATACATCGATAAGATCACAAATATAATTATCGATTTAATTCTATTAACGATTGTGAAATACGCAACTTACAATTGTAACACTAAAAGGAATTGTGAAAACTTCAAACAATAAGAAATTACGAGGAGCCTTCAGAATCTATTAATTCATTTCGCAATGACTGTGTAAGAAACAAATCGAATGATATAGTTCAAAAAGTTAGATCAAGTAACTGTATCAATACTAATAGATACAGATTTTTTATTAACTGATAAAATCGGCTGCCATTCCAAAAACGTTGATACACAAAAACGGATTTGTGATGTAATGTATGTAGACGAGTCAACGATCACTCACAATGGCATGGCCCAGAGTGACTTGGAGAAAACATTGATTAATTACCATAATAATTTATTTGATACTCCAAAACTTGATGTGGGGAGGGGCCGGTTCTACGAGCTAGTTTAAGTTCTTTTGAACTAAAAAAGTACGCCGCTTCACGCTTGCGATCGGTTGTGCACTACATCCGATATAAAACCGAGACAATACGCACAGACATGCCTTCTTATTCAGCAATTATTACAATTATTCCTTAGCATTGCTTTTTAAGAAATAAGAAGAAAGAAAGCAAGAAAATAAATTTATTAATATCTAAAAGTTACATACAGTCAATAAATACCCTATCCTTATGACAGCATGTCTTTTTTTTTATTATTCTTTACAAGTTAGCCCTTGACTACAATCTCACCTGATGGTAAGTGATGATGCAGTCTAAGATGGAAGCGGGCTAACTTGTTAGGAGGAAGATGAAAATCCACACCCCTTTCGGTTTCTATACGGCATCGTACCGGAACGCTAAATCGCTTGGCGGTGCGTCTTTGGCGGTAGGGTGGTAACTAGCCACGGCCGAAGCCTCCCACCAGCCAGTAGCCAGTAGCCAGTGTCTGTACAACAATAGTACAAACAACAGTAGTTTTATAATTCTTTACTCTGTAATTTCCCAAATACCCAAATTCTTTATATATTTCTGAGATTCCCGTTTTTTAAATCCTGTACTTTTTGGGATTCACTAATTCTCCATTTATCTAATCCTACCCTCCAAATCGGCGTTAGAGTCGACGATTATTAAAAATCAACGAATTTTCAATTCAGAACATTTATTTCAATCAAAATTAAAACAAATGAATATTTTTAGTGATTTTGTGTACAGTTGAAAATGAGATATTTCAAAAGTCGGAATTTAAGTCGTGTGTAGTGCACAAGCGCACTAATACTAAAGCAAACGTCTGTGATTTGAATGATACCGACTTGGAAGTTATTAAATATTTCCTACACGATGAAAACAGTACATTGTTCGTTTTGAATATGATGCATCGAGGTGATTTGGCTGTTCCAAACAAAAGAATAACTTTTGAGGAAAAGGAACGGTTGAATGTATCGCTCGCTTATTGTTGTTGCCACTATTAGCATAATACGCACGGACTAAGCTTGTGGGGCTAGATATTCCACATTTTATAAAATCTGAAACTTTGTCAGATTATGCTCTAATTATGTTAGGCAAGTAGAAAGCTTGGAACTTGGTGGTTTTGGGAGATAGTAGGTTTTTAAGATCCAAATTATCTATTATCAAACATAAAATATTCTTTGTTGATCTTCTCTGCGGGATGTCATGAGAAAAGGAGTCCGGTCCGGGGCATAAACATCTAACTATTCAGTCATGAGCATTTTAAGAAATTAAATATCACGTGTCTCAAACGGTAATGGAAAACAAACCTGTATACCTGATAATTTTCTTAATTCTACGTGTGCGAAGTCTACCAATTCGCACTGGTGCACCGAATCTTGGTGGACTCTTAGCCTAACTCCTCTCATTCTGTCAGGGGACTTGTGCTCAACAGTGAGCCGAATATGGATTGTTAATGATGATGATTAGAAATCCCAAATCATCAGACACTTAGCCTTGTGGCAGCTTCTCTCTAGCGACCCTTAGAATTTGATCTTTAACATATTTTTTCTTTTTTTATAGTGAGTTTTTGTACTAAGCCATTATTTTTTGTTTAGGTCTGCTGTCAGCCTTAAATCACTTGGATCAGGCGCGCAAGAACTCTATGCAAACGACCGTGGATTACTCCAGATACGTCAAAAGGTAAACGATTTAGTGTCAGAGATAATCCTCCTTTAATAGTATTAAAAAATACTTTTATAACATTTACATAATCCTCCATTTATTCTACGGTTACATCCTAGTTTTGTATGGGATACTTTAATTGAATAGATCAAGCACGCCTACTTAATGTATGAATGCGTCTAGGTTAGGTATTAGTTTGATGGATAACTTTCTACTTTTTCTAGAATACAACAAATTATGAGATTATTGCAGAGAAAGTATCCAAATTAAAGATGATGTGCTTCATGTGAAATTTAATTTTACGAAGAAGCTTTTTATGATTGAATTCCTTATGAAATTAAGCTTTAATCTATACTAATATTATAAAGCTAAAGAGTTTGTTTGTTTCTTTGTTTGTTTGATTGAACGCGCTAATCTCAGGAACTACTGGTCCGATTTGAAAAATTATTTCAGTGTTAGATAGTCCATTTATCGAGGAAGGCTATAGGAAGGCTATATAATTCCCGTATTCCTGCGGGAACGGGAATCAAGCGGGTGAAACCGCGTGACGTCAGATAGTGTATATCTGACGTGTAACAGTTTTCATAATTATGACAGTGTATTTTAGTTTAAGTTGCCTTGTTGATCTATTGGTTAGCTGGTTTTTGATCACAAGGTCCTGGTTTCGAATCCTGGGTTGGGCTATGAAATATTTTCTTTCTTATAAGATAGAAGACCAGTAAAGCAGTAGAGGTAGTTTATAGTTATTAGACGTCTGCTATTATTAGACGTTTTGCATCATGGAAGGGTTAAGGAAATCTAAGGGTTGACGAAGCCGCGCTTGTTATTTATATTTTTAACCGTTTCACTGCAATTATTTGTAGGTACAGTTCAACTCTGGAATGCGGTTCTTCGTACTGCAAGGACTTGGGCTACCGGGAGCACTTCCACTGCATGGACTGCACTGCCAGGGTCTTCTGCAAGAAGGAGGAGATGATCAGGCATTTTAAGGTAAATTCACATTTACACAACACAATCTTCTGTTTAATATAAAAGCGAAAGGGTCATCACGAAACCGGTTGACGTAATCAAAGATGAAATTTGGCAAGAAATTTTTAGGATTTTGCAAGAGGGATTAAGGAGGTCTAAAGGTAATGAAGTCGCGGACGTGAATAAAAATATATGCCATTTTCACTTATCTTGCTCAAAAAGTACGTCCAAATGGTCTAAGAGACTTTTGTCGTTTTATGAAAACTAAAGTTTTTGCTCCTACAATAGGTGCAGTAAGCAACTGTGGAATTAGAACCATTGTAGCTTAGACTTAGTTAATTTATCCTAATAGTGAACAAATCATACTCACTTGGAATGGCAAGAATACTGGCTAAATTTTTGCGATGGACAGCCAGACTGATCCTTTGCGCTAAAAAGGTGTCAAAACTTCTGTATCCAATCGATGCTTAATAGGTTCGACTGGTGAAAAGGAAAGACTTCCATAGACATAATATTAACATTATCAAACAACAGGGGAATTAAACAAAAGCTTATATTATTTCTTTCAGTGGCACAAGAAACGTGACGAGTCCTTAGCGCATGGGTTCATGAGATATTCTCCTCTGGACGACTGTTCCGAGCGCTTCAGCGATTGTCCTCACAACAGGAGTCAAACCCACTACCATTGCATACAAGATGGTTGTGATAAGGTAAAATAATTTTTAACGAGTAAAACACCGTTTCATTGTTTTTTGGATAACTTTTTTTACTTACTCGTATATATATCACGATATTGATGAAACAAAGCTTGAATATTTCTGATTTGTTTAACCTCAAACCGCATGAAAATCTGTTGAGTAGTTTCCGAAATCAAAGCTAAGATAAAAAATTTGGATTTTGATTTACAGTATTTTTACTTGTTTATTGTAAATATAGATAAAATACAACAAACTGATTTCTAAATATTTTAGTACTTATATCAATTTGTTATTAAATTTGAACATTTTCTATAATATTATCATGAGCGAGCTTTATTGTCATAACATTTCCATATAGGTGAAATCTATGTCTATAATGTACGCTTGCTTCTTATTTTGGATTTGTAATAGGCTTTTGATTAGCAACATCACACTGAAATGTAGAATAATATTTAGATCTCAATGTATTTTGTAATAGAAGTTGTTAGATATCAAAGTATCTAGTAGGCAGTATTGTAGTATTAGAGATTTTTGCAACTTACTCTTCCAAGAAAGTACTATGCCTCAGGTTGACTTTTGAGCAATTCGTTGGAAGACTTTTTTGTATGTCCTGGGAAGTGCTGCTCTATTATTGACAATGGTTTTCCATTAACTATTCCTATAAGTCTTGTTGTAATATTTTATTAAGTTTTTAATTTTCGAATTTCCAGGTGTACATATCCACGTCAGATGTTCAAATGCATGCGAACTACCACCGCAAGGACTCTGCTATCCTGCAGGAAGGGTTCCAAAGGTTCCGTGCGACTGAGAGTTGTTCAGCTCCTCACTGCATCTTTGCTGGCCAAAGAACCACACATTTCCACTGCAGGAGGCCTGGCTGTACATACACGTTTAAGAATAAAGCTGATATGGGTAAGCACATTCATCTTTTCATCATCATCATCATCATCATCATCATCACCATCATCTTTATTCTTTAATATTTGTGTAATTTATAGTGTGATTCATGCGTAGCACACAAATCATTTAGCTGATAATCAAAATACCGATTTCAAGATACTAAAATATAAATACTTCAACCTTGTTTACGAGGTTTTCCGATGTGGAATGTTGAGCCAATGGTTATTGTTTGTTATTGGTCTTCCATCAAAAAGCTACGACCAACACATCAATAGCTTTCGATTGACAATAGAACAAGGACATCTAGAAAATAAGGCATCAGAGATCTCTGAAAAATGACATTTACCTTAATACAGTAACATTCCAATATGACTAAGAATGACCATGCAAAATGAGCGAATGTGATCTTGTATAAGTATTCACGACAGTAAGCAATTCAACCAATTGAACATTTAAATTTTATGATTTCGAAGAACACAGGAAAATTGTACGAACAAAACTGAAATGTAATTGAAGTATTTTGAATGGCCAGTTATCACGTAGCACTAGTAATCATCTATAGTAGAGAACTAGAATACTTTTTAGAATGTGAACTTGTTAAATAATTAATACTGGCAGATTTCACACATTTAGTTTCCATTCCCGTAGGGATACGAAGATAAAAACATGCATATATATGCAAGGTTATAACACTAACAAATAATGTGTATTTTTTGGTAAAAGAATTTTCAAATTCAGTTAAATAGATTCAGAAGTTACCTCACAAATGTTAACTCTATAATATTAAATTCAATTTAGATGAACTCTTCCTTTGGTAAAAGAATTGTCATATTTCATTCAGTATATTTTGAGATTAACCTTACCTCACAAAATTTACCTTTCTATATTAATATAGATAAATTCTGTTTCTTTCTAGAAAAGCACAAAACCTACCACATCAAGGACGAGGCCTTGTCCAAGGACGGCTTCAAGAAGTACATGAAGAACGAGGCCTGCCCCTACCGCGACTGCCGGTTCAGCCGCACCTGCAACCACATCCACTGCATCAGGCCTCACTGCAACTACGTGCTGCACTCCAGCAGTCAGATCTTCACTCATAAGAGAAAGCATGAGAGGAAGGAGCAAGAGATGAGTTTTGGGTTAGTGGAATTTTTAACTTTTTTCCGATGTTTAGGTAAAATTATTGATAGCTTTGGATATTTAGATCCTCGTATTCCTCATTACTGATAATCATTTTTGAGTTGTTTTCCGTTTGGCTGACTTTTCGTGACTTGTAGAATTTTGTATACTGAGACTGGTGCTGATTTGATTTAACCAACGCATCGGGCTACGTCCTCGAGGTCTCTTTCCTTCCATTTTGTCAATGATAATAAGTTTCTCCATGTTATCTCGTTCTCTCCTGTTAATGTGACCAAAATAATCAAGGACTCTTTAATACGAGTGCCAAATATATCAACCGTAGTCCAAAATGGTAGTCGAGAAATGACCGCAACTGACTGCTAAAGTACGTTTCATGGCACTGAATATTTTAACCCCTGACGGTCATTATGATAATGATATCGTTCTTTTTTAGACACAGGATGTAACCCACCAGGGCCGCAAAATTTTGTACTAAAGAATGCCTTAATAGTATTTAATTTTCATATTTCTGTCTACAGCTTACCCCCCTCGGTGATCCAGAGCGCGCTGCTGCAGCAAGGCGCTGACCTCAGCATGTACTCGCCCGGTAGCACCATGCACGACGACGACATGTCCAGCTCCATCATGGATGACTATGCTCAGCCATTTGTAAGTACTATTTATTTCAATATTATAAAACTAACCTAACTCTAAGTGTAACTGAGCCGTGATGGCCTAGTGAATATGACCTCTGCCTTCGATTCGACCCAAGGCATGCACCTCCAATTTTTCGCTTCATTTTAAAAATTAAGTATCACATCTCAAACGGTGAAGGTCAAACATCATGAGGTAACCTGTATACCTGAGATTTTTCTTAAATCTGTCTCGGCTCTAAATGGGCTAGGCAGCATTTGGTAAACTTCGCGATATCGTTTTATCCAAAATTCCTTAGTGCCTCAAGACAAAACGGTAAAGGAAAAACATCATGAGGCACTCTGCGTACCAGAGAATTTTCTTAATTCTATCTGGGCTCTAGGCTAGGCAGATTTTGGGAAACTTCGTGATATCGTCGCATCCAAAATCCAAGCCTTAGTGCCTCAAGACATATTTCTTCGAACAGTGCGTGCCAGTTGCCACCCTTGGATCCAAAGATCGGTTGGAGATATGAGCCTAATAAGGGTCACTCATTGATAGTGCAAACAATACACGAAGTATTGCTGCGTGATCGATTAAAAAACGAGGAGATCTACAGAAAATTCAAAATTACTGCTCGTAACTCAACAAGTCACAATGGGAGCACACAATTTCAAATTGGACATTGAGACCCCTCTCTTCTCAAAAGTTAAATCAGTAAAACCGAGACTTGTATTAAATGATCTTTCGTTGCTCCGTGTTAATTTTTTTCTCTCATTTTTTGACTTCTGTGACTTATAAAATCAATCTCACTCATTTGCTGCAGATCAACCCTTAATCTTTAGATTAATATTGATTATTTAGGATTGAGACAGTAGTTTTACAATGTCCAACTTTATATTGCAGAACCAATCGCTAGTGGACGAAGTATCGCGCAAGTACATAGAGACATTCAACGGCGGAAAGGATCTGGAGGACAAATGCAACAAATGCAGCGCTTGCAACAAGCATTACCATTGCTTGGCTGAAGGATGCAAGTTAGCTCATAGGTAATTTATCATTAACATATACATTAAACATTATTTTATTTTTAGCTGTCTATGTGTATTTTTATTTAACGTAGATAATCTCTTATCATGTCATTGTCAATTCGTTAGATTGTATAGGAAACAATGAATCAATAGTCAATTTGAACTTTATGGAAAATGAGTCAATAGTTGATATTAAATTTACGGATAATGAGTCAATAGTTAACTTGAACTTTACGGGTAATAAATCAATAGACAATTCGTTAGACAGGTAACGTTCAGTCAATTCGTCAGACTTTAGTCTTTACGGGAAATGATAATAATTTGAACTTTATAACGATGAGTCAATAGTTAATTAGTCATAGCTTAGAAAGTTCGTTGATGACACTCTCATGATATGCGGGTAACGGGAGTGTGCGCGGGGCAATGCTACCCCCGGCCCCCGCAGACCATCGGGAGTGTTTCGAACTAATTTGCCAAACTATAGTCTATAGTTATACGGGCAGTGAGTCAATAGTAAATTCCTCATTACAGCTGCCACAACACGATGGTGAAGCACGTGATGGAGCACGAGCAGCAGAACCAGGTGACGGAGGCGTACTTCGTCACCTACACCCGCAACAACCCCTGCACCAACTCCGCCTGCCAGCACATCCGGGACATCACACATTACCATTGCACTTGGGTGAGTAATCATCATCATCTTCATCATCATCATCTTCATCATCATCATCATCATCATCATCATCATCTTCATCATAAATATCATTATCATCATCATCAGTCGATGATTCATTGCTGGTTATTAGATCTCTTGTATAGACTTTCACTACTGTCTTGAGCCGCCAGTATCTAGCGTCTCAAAACGCTTGATGTCCTCAGTTCACCAAGTAGGGGGTCGACCGACATTGCGCTTTCCAATGCGGGGTACATTCCCTATCGGCTCTTGAAACTATGTGCCCTGCCCATTGCCACTTCAAAATTTTTGTTCATTTGTCTATGTGTTTGTTACGAGTAAATTCTGAACTGATTGCGGGACTTTCACTGACAGATAGCTGATGGTATGAGGAATAATTCAGGCTACGTTTTTAATGTTATACAAATACTTTTTTTTAAAATTCCACCCGTAGTAAAGCAAAGTCGTAGGAACATTTTTTATTCAATACTAATATAATTATACTTATTTCGAAAAAAAGGATAATTGTCTTATTTTTTAAAGAAACAGTGCATAGCTCACTCATAAATAATTGTTTTTCTTCTTTTACAGGAAAACTGTGGAGCAGTAATCCTCTCCTCAGAAGAACATCCATTTAGACGTCTTGAACACCATCGTCAACATGCGATTCTGAGCCCTATGTCACCGAACTTAGCGGCGAGATTCGCACCAAACTTCACTCCGCAACTCTCAGCGCAGTTACATCCAAATATGGCAGCACAACTCGGCCAAGTTGCCAATCTACCAAACCTGCCAACAAATTTGGCACATTTGGCTCAAATGACTCCAAGCCTATCAACCCAGTTGACCCCGAATTTGCAAGCTCAACTAAGTCTTGGGCCAAACACTGGAATAGTACCTCAACATGTGAATCCGTCAACTTCTTTGGATGAGATGTTTAGCAGGAAGAGGGGAAGACCACCCAAAAACCGGGTTGTAGAAGTTTGGACCGACAACGTAAGTTAACAAAAATTGTTACCAAATATATTGAATCATGTAAATTAAGCATTTAAACTTACGCCCGAAATAATTATAAAAATTGCACAATAACTATTAAGGCAGTAGAACTAATAGATGTGGTGTAGAAACCAAAAGGGGCGTGGACTTTCATTTACCTCCTAACAACATAGCCTGCTTCCATCTAAGATTGCATCATCACTTATTATCAGATGAGATTGTAGTGAAGGGTTTACATGTAAAGAATTAAAAAAGAAATAGTAAAATAAAAGACTAAAAAGAAAACTTCTTATTTCAGGTGACTCCACAAGCTATATTCACATCTTTCAAACTTCCAAAAAGCAATCAACTACCTCCTGTCATACAAACACCAGTCATCACTACTGTGGAGGAGTTTCCTGTGAGTATCAATACAACTAAAAATAACTCTATCTTACCATTGAGTTACATGTACTAAGTACTAGAGAAGACTCACATCAGACTTTCATTAAAATGCGGCGATATCGTTGCACTTCTTTTTTTTACCCTACTGCGAATTATTATTATCATATCACCCAAGTGTGAGTAATAGATGAAAAAAAAAACAACATATCGTGTGAGACACTATAGACTCGAAGTGATTTTTTTATACAATATGGGTATCAAATTAAAGGGATAATTATTAGGATTTTAAAATGGTACATCATGACCATGTTAAAAATATTATAATGAGAAAAACGTTATCTTGCTAACTTACTTTGTTGAGCGAAATGCGTAAACACCATGAATTACGTGACGTTTTAGTCGCAAAGAAACAGTAATCTTTAAGTTAGTTAAATCAAAAATATTTCAATCAGGTTGCATGATTTTTCTTAGCTTCTCTAGCATTAAATATTAAGTCCATGTATTCTTACTTAAACAAGTTGATTATAACATATTTCTCTTTAATCTTACAGCGCATAAAATTCCAACATTTCGAAGTATTCACCGTATCCGAGACTTGCTCGCAATACTATCCTAACTGTCAGTTACGCTCAACAAGAATTCATCTCCACTGCTTCTACTGCAGCTTCACCAGTGAAACACACATCACCATGGAAACCCACATGAGAGAATCCCATGCTTTAGCCCCACTGTTAGAAGGGTTTGATTACTTCTCATCTTTCGACCAATGCGGTGGAAAGAGTTGCTTCAAAAACCAATTAAGATCCCACTTCCATTGCGCCCAGGGAAACAATTGTCCAGCAATCCTGACACAATATTCAGCGCTGGCAACACATAAACATGGTAGAGGAACTCCTGTCATAAAGAGTGAAGAACAAGAGAAGTCGTATGATGAAGCCAAAGATTATTCTATTAAAGAAAGGGCATCAGCTGATAGCATCGCCTCTATGAAAGAGCAAATGGACTATGGCCCTACTAATTTCTCTATCAAAAATGAGTTTGAAAAAGAACAGGACAATATTTCGGGTAAGCATTTTTCTATTGTAACTTTCCAAAACGTGTAATTTAATAAACTAGTAATTAAAAATTGTAGTGTTAGAAATATGTGCAGAAAAACACACAGATACATATATTTTTATGAAATTTGGCACACATGTTTATAAACTGCGGATTAATATTAATATGTAAAAGAACCGTGCAATTCTGACAATATCACATACTCGAACTGATAGTGTATTGCTGATGTCAGTTTATAAAAAATATATTGAAAATAACACTCATGTTCCATATTTTTATCTCATTATCTTAAGTCTAAATCTTAATTTCAGTAGTAAAAGCGACTGGAACATTTTATCCGTCGTCTCACCTCCGAAGCAACACATCATCTCCTTCACCAAGAAGCATCTATGATGCGTCACCGTCAAAGGAGATGAAAATGAGAGAGTTTGAGAAAAAACCCTTCGATGCCCCAAAAATGCCAGGACCGACCATACCACCATCGTGTCATGATCAGGCTTGTCCTTTGAATAAGAACGCTGGAGGAATGAATCTGCACTACCACTGTCCTCATTGCAGTCAGGCGTATGTGGATTTGAAACTCCTGTTTAGCCATATGGTAAAGAAACATAGCAACACCATGGATCCTGGGCCCATAGGATTAGCTGCTACCAAGGTAAGCAAATAGTCTAAGTTTATAAATTTCATCTTTGAGTTTTGTCTATCTTTCACTTACAGTAAAAAAAATTAAACTATCTAAACTGTACTCTTAAGTTTAATTGTTTCAATTTTGTCTTTTACTATTAACTGCTTTCTCTTCCAAGCTTTTTTTATTCAAAATTAACCTTGTCTTTTTAGGAAACCCTTGAGAGAGAGTATCCAGAAATTTCAATACTGCCTTCGACTGCTACGTCATCAAATGCACAATCTTTGTCACCATGTCAACGACCTCCGAATCCTGCAGAGCAAGTAAGCATATTATTTTTTAACAATTTTACACATCTGACATAAGCAACTAAGATTTCACAAGTATATTTAACTGAGGTTGTCAGATTTTCTATTCTAGCATCATATTCGTTTCCCTATTAAATCACTTAAAAATAATTTATTTTACCGTTTTAGGTACAGGCAGTCCAAAGTCTACTCCTCCAGCAGTATCTGGCAGGTGGCCGGAAAGGAAGTCTCCAAGAACAGCTGAAGATGCAGCAACAGTACACAGCATCTCTTGCTGGTCTTCCAGGACTTGCTCAAGTTGCTCTGTTTTCGCAGGGGTGAGATATTTTTTAATTCTTTAATGTTATTTATATCATTTATATTAATTTTATATGTGTACTTACATAGTACTTTGAAGTTTCCGAGCTTGAGCTTATTTTACTGGTGCTATCATTTTACAGCATTTATATTTTGGTCACTCGTTTCATCATTATCATCATCTCTTGACCCACTTGAGTGGGCAAAATATGTCAATCTCCTCCATGTCCACACATGTCCTCTTTAACATACTCCAACCATATCTTCTTTGGCCTTCTTCTCATCTTGTGTCCTTCCATGTATAATTTCAACATTCTTCTGTATTCATCTCTCCGCATTTTGGTTACTCATATGATAATAATAATATATAAAATTATTAAAAATATTAATAATTGAATTGTTTTCATTCCCTCCCTTTTCATACATAAGCTACCCTTTTACACAATCCAACCATGTTTTCTTTGGTTTTTCTCTCCTCTTGTGTCCTTTCACTTGCAATTTCAACATTCCTCTGGTAATATGACTTTCATCTTTACGCATTTTGGTCGTGGCTCGTATAATAATAATAATAAATGATATTCCTAAAATACTGATAAATTGAATTGTTTTCATTCCAGAGGTTCTGCTTTCCCGTTGTACCCAACGATGATGTACCCACCGGAACTGCTGCTAGAGCAGAGTCTGCTCCAAGGTCACGGTCTTCCGCCTGGAATGGACAAAGAAGCCGAGCTTATTGCTAAATCGTGAGTTTATCTTGTTATTCTAATTTCACTTATTCATTATCATTTTCAGCCTATGGATGTCAACTGCAACTGCTGGACCTTTACCTTTAAGGCTTTAGACCGTGTGAGACCTGCTTGAACTCAAAATATCCGGTCTGGTATCCGGTTACTGTTACCCTAGTTGTCATAACTCTATTCTCCTGGGATTTATTTTCTTACTTAATTCTTAATTTTTTAAATGATTACCTTGACTTATTATTGATTTAAAGGTATTTTACACTCATCGACTTTTCACCCATAACACGTCTTATCGAATGTCAACTATAGGCCAAAATTAAAATTAACTTTTCGTTACAAACTCACAAAGAAACTTGCTATGGAAACGAACGTAATAATTTTACTTAATCTTTTTTTTCTTTTGTTTGAACTAAATTTTAATTTGATTAATAAATAATCAGACACATGTATGTAATTGAGCTTTTTCATTTCGTTAGCAGGCGCACTCACACTCCCAGAGGACCTCACATGAGGGTGCTGAAGGACGAGCCCATCCCTGAAGGCTACCTTCGATTCCGGTTCAATGAGGACTGCGGTTATCAGCAATGTGGTTACAGGTAAAATCATAATTACTGCTAAGTTAACTCGATTATTGAAATCCTTAATAATAATCTTTATGTTCTTGATGAGTAAATTTAAAACTGATAATTTTTGGTGAGAAACAACTAAGAGTCAAACCGGTGCAGTTAGGCTCCCTCTAGTCATATTTTTATCATCGTTATCATCAAAATCTTGAACCCTATGTTTAACTGTGTTTATTTCATTTTATTTGACGTCCCACGACGTCTTTGGAGACTTCTCGGTAAATAAACCATGGCTCATGCATGCTAGTAAAATTAGATAAAGTAATATATTACATGAAAAATATAAATAAATAAATATTTAGTTTTTAATTTCAATTATAATTTTTAGGGAACATCAAACCCACTTCCACTGCACCAGAAAGGACTGTGGCTACTCTTTCTGCGACAAAACAAGATTCGTCCAACATACGGCGAGACATGAAAGGTAAGATGATTTTCAGATCATTGATACTCGTAGTTTTAAGATACGATTATTAAATCGATTAAAAGCTTTTGTACTGCTAGTTTCAACCAAAGTTTCTTAAGGATAAAATCACAAGGCATCGAAATACGAGAAAGACTTGCTTTGCTTTATATCTAAAATCAAAAATTTAAATTAATTTATTTCAAGCAGGCTTAGGATATGACTGTTGAAACGGCAAGTTTGAATATTTGCAAAAACTCTACCACTACTTCAATTACAAGAATCTAAAAAGAAAATCTTGGTAGCATGTGTAATTTAGTATTTATTCTAATTTCCGAAAATTTGCCTTGTTTTCTATAAGAGGGCACCATTTTAATTTCATTTGTTGTTTGGCTTTCTCCAAAAAGCCTATGAAGAAACTATTAACAGAAATGGATATTTCAATTTAATTAGGTCTTTATTTATTACTCTTTTAAAAAGCCTTTGTTTCTTTAATTCAAAAGGACACAAATAAAATTTGGTCTTTATCTAAGATTTACATTTTGTTACATAGTTTCTATAACTGCCGCCACCATTTAATCAGCTATTTATCTAAGATTTATATTTTGTTACAGATTAGACACATTGATGGGCGGAGACTTCCAACAGTACCGAGCAAATGTGTACTGCCAAAGACCTGAGTGTCCACACGCTTCGACTTTCGGTAAATGTCATATTATTTTAATTATCTACGTTTATTAAATTATTCAAGTTTTGAGATTGCAATATAAATTGCATAGTTTGAAAGATTTTTTTTTTGTTTTTATCCTGATTATAGTTAACTTTTATTTTACCTTATTTAAATTTTTCCCGTCTTTCATTTATTTCCTTTTTGCAGTAAACTTAAACATTATTTAATATCTATTTTACGATTATGTTTTTCATTCAAATTCGAAGTTAATTTCAAATCTATTTATTTCAAGAAGCTTTTGTATACACGCATTTTTGAACCCATTTGCTCTTTAATAAAATATTCCTTATTTTTCAGTCTTTATTTTTGTTTATAAGTGATTTAATTGTTTTAATACTTTTATTGTAGGTACAGGTCAAAACAAAGCGTCCCATTTCCACTGTCTGAAGTGCGACTTCGTTTGCACTGATACTAACAAAGTGGTGGCTCATCGTAGACAACATCAGAAGCTTGACTCGATACAGGCGGCTGGCTTTGACAAATTCCAACCAAGCAAAGGTGAGGTTTTTTTCACATTTCTTACTTATTTCACTCGGTCATAAGAGTGTTTTTTTATCCATTGGTAATAATCAAATTTTCACGGTGGTCGCTTTAAAGAGTAAAATCGATAAAGCCAAATAAATAAATTCACTTCTGTATTTGTAATAAGGACCTTTACGAACATTAAGGTTGACATTCTTTATCAATTTTGAGATTGTGATAATTAGTATTTTATCCTTACAGAAGTTATATCAAATCTAAACAATATTATTGTCTTAACGTTATCTTTTTGCAATCTCAATCAAGTAAAATTACAATAACTCTTAATATTTTTACCAGATTAATCAAATATACAAAATTTTAAATATTTTTTTGTATAAGTATTACATTATTTATTTTTTGTTTACAGGTTGTGGTTACGAGCCTCAATGCATCCACAGCAAGAAGCAAACTCACTACCACTGCCTACAATGTGGTTTTGCAGTACTCGGGCTCTCTCAAATGACGTCCCACAAGTACAAACATCAGGAGGCCAACCTTGGCCCTTCCACCAGTGCGACTAACTGACATATTCTCTACCAGTTCAAATCTTTAGATTTATCTATACAAGTTTTGATATGAAAGACATTATATAGTGCAAACAATCGAATAGAATCGTAGACTATCAGTTAATGTACTATAAAATTGATATTTTTGTCTTGATGGGATTTTTTAAAATACCAACTCTTGTGAATATTTGCGTAGTTTTCTATATTATATTTGATAACTGCAAAATATTTATGGTACTACTATACTAATGTTAACTTTAATCCAACAAATTTGGACTACTATATCATTGTTAACTATATTAAATAATACTGGACCCGATGTACCCTGCATCACTCCACGCAATAAAATTGTAAACTTAGTAGTACTCTTGATGAAAAGTCCCTCGAAAATTGTGCCTTAGACGCAAAATAGTTTCTGAGATTAAATTTTAAGGTGGTTGGCGAAATGTGTGCCAAATTTTATGATATTAACAATTTGTACATTGTTGACAATTATAAATTACATGAAGTATACTCGATGCATGTATATAATATTTATATGTAATTCATTTCTCGAATAACTTTTGAAATGCATTTTATACAACTCGATAGGATTTCATAGAGAAGAGATTTTAGAAATGAGTCTAATAAATTAAGTGCATGTCATATAAGTGTGTATCCTAAATCCTGACCAATGTAGGTATAGTTAATATAAAAGTATTTATATTTATTACTTCCCGTGAAAAAGACATTTTTACGAATAGTATTATTAATTTAGGTTTCGTAAAATTATAGAGGGCGATAACAATTGGGTTAAGAACGCCATTTTGTGCCTCGGAGGTGAATTCGTGACAATACAATCTTAATTTGAAATAGTTTTCAGAATGGTTAACAATATTCCTGTGATTTAAACAAAAAAATATATAAAAAAAGAACTTTCTGTGAACTAAAAAGTCACATTAAAAACATTAATTTAAAATACATTCTCAGAAGTATAAAATACTTAATTGTTAACATTGTTGAAAACTATTTCAAAAAACAACTAGTATTAGTAAACACACAAATTTATATATAAAAAAAGCTATTAAACGTATTTAATGAAAGAAAAAAAAAGCCGTCAATTTTATAAAATGTAAATAAGATTAGATATATGAAAAAAAAGATATGTTAAATAAAATCTTATTGTTATACGATTATTGGTAAAAAAAAATATTAATGTATAAAAAACAAATAAATTGGTCACTGTACAGTAAACGAGTGCTAACATAATGTGATCCATGAAGTAGCCATAAAATGCCATATTATTTCATTTTAATGATTTTAAAATTAAAATAAAGTTCTGCACAATCAAGATCAGTATTAGTTACAATATTTATGAACCTTTGCATTCCTGTTTTATTCCCGGCTACATTTATAGTCCATTCCCGTGTTTAGTTATAGACGACTTTTGATGAACTGTTTCGATGAGTCGATATACTTTTTAACCGACTTCAAAAAAGGAGGTGATTAGACGCATATGTCTTTTTTTATGTTTGCTCATAACTTCGTCATTTATTAACCAATTTTGAAAATTCTTTTTTGTTTGAAACAGTAATTTTGTCTTTAAGTGAAATATGTCACTGAAGTCTGTTTTTAAGTTAAAAAGATATTATTCGACAAGTCTATCAGTTCTTCAATTCCTAGCTTGTATCAGTATTTGTTTAGTTGTAGACCTTTCCTATTGTTCCTACGATTCTGTATCAACTATAAAGCAGTTTATTTCACTAGTTATTTTTTCGTAACTTTATACATTAGCAGTTCTTTCGTTTATTACGATAAAAAGGCCGTGCCATAAATATTTAGTCATCGTTTCAATTTATTTTGTATTTGTAACTTTATTTGTATTAGTGTGTTCACTCAATGTAGACGAAATATTATTCTCACTTACTCACTTAAATGTTGTGTAATCCTTTAAAAACACCGGTAGTTTTATTTAAATCAATTTCTCTGTCACAAACAATTTCTCCGCAATAAAGTTAGTATTTCAAACATAATTATTGGTTGTTATTCTTTGTTACGTTATCTAATTTTACGTTCATGTTTTTTAATTTCGATTCTTTTACGTTTTCATCTATTCACAAACTTTAATTACTCGACTATTTATGTATTTAGTATTATGTAGTGTAAATTATTAGTGTTTAAGTTGAATTCCTCTATCAAATGCAGTATTGTACCCATATAACAAATGGATTGTTTTTAATACCTTCTGTCATAAAAATTTAAGGGTTTTCGTACAAACTGTTTTCAACCAATTTTGTAAGTAGTAACTTTGTATCTGATTACGAATTATTAATGTAGCAGACTGTTGAGATTAAAATTGATTGGTATGACAAATAGTTTAGTGTTGTTTACCTCATGAGTTTTAGGAAATAAATGAGAATATATAAAGATTTTGCAGTTTTCTTTCAACCTTGAACATTGTAATTTTTTAAGCCCCGCAAAGTTAAATAAATATACTAAAATATTACACACCTAGCAGTGTCGAAGGATGGAATTTAGATGAAAGTAAGCAGTCCCAAAAAAAAGGAAATTCATCTAATGTGATACAAACTCCGCTTTTTCATATATTTAGATACAGTGCAATGAAAATGCATGGCTTTTCAAAGGTATAATACAATGACACAAATCAGTTAAAATATAGGTTTACAAGGTAAATCCGACTCCCCTTATGATTAAAATTGGTTAAAATGCAGCCCATGTTACCTTGCGTTATAATAACGAATTGATTGAGACATTCTTCATCAAATTCGAATGAATAGTTAACTGGAGGAACGTACACAAACTTACATAGACTGATAATAGCCAGGATCCGAGGAGCATTTTTACAATTGATTAATTACTATCAAGTTAATTTTCCGTGAGTAGCTGCATATTGAGACGCTCAACTTCTACATTTACGAACATTGTTGATTCTGAACGTCTCATCAAGATGAAGCTAATAACGGAAAATTAACTTACCTTACCTTATCAACCGATGCACGTCCCTGCTGGACATAGGTCTCTTGCATGGACTTTCAATAACAACAGTCTCGAGCCGCCAGCATCCAATGGCTCATTGCAACCCGCTGGATGTCCTCAGTCCACCTAGTGGGAAGTCGACCAACACTGCGCTTCCAGGTGCGGGGTCACCATTCCAGCACCTTGGGGCCCCAACGGCCATCGGCTCTTCGAACTATGTGGCCTGCCCATTACCACTTCAACTTTGCGACTCGCTGAGCTATGTCAGTTAATTTTGGTTCGTCTGCGGATCTCCTTATTTCTGATTCTATCACGCAGAGAAACTCCTAACATAGCTTGCTCCATTAACATAAAGTTGATAGATGATATGATTTCATTACTTTTCCTTTTGGCCGTCGTAGTCGCATAAAAATTAAAAGGTAAATCAGAGGTAAAGTTTGTGGTGTCTCTCTTATAGGGGGTATCTCTAGATCTACTTTTTTATTATTCACAAGTTAGCCCTTGACTACAATCTCACCTGATGGTAAGTTACGATGCAATCTAAGATGATGTGAAGTGAAGCTAAATCACTTGGCGGTACGTTCTGCCGGTAGGATGGTAACTAGTCTCGCTCGAAGCCTCCCATCAGCCAGGCCTGAATCAATTAAGAAAACCTCATCGGCCAAATTTCTTCTACCACTAGAAAATCATATTTGTTAATATCATAGGCTTTATTTTATCCCCATATTCTAACGGGACCAGGATACGTGGAGAAACCGCGGGGCGTCTCTAGTTGTTCATAAAAAAATAATAAATAGTTTAGCTGCTACGGAGAAATGTAACAAATCAACCATACATAGCTGACTATAATCTATATCTATCTATAGACTGCTAAAATCGTTACCCTTCCTGTTATCCGTCGTAGTCAGATAAAAAGCCTCAATAGCTCAACGGTAAGAGTGGTTGGACTCATCACATAGCGGTGGTGGTTCGATCCCCGCCCCGTTGGTCTATTATCGTACTCACTCCTAGCTAGTGGTCATATTATAAAAGATATGGCAAATGTTCTTTTATTTAAAAAAAAGAGGTATAAGAAATATGTCTTACTAGCGGACACCTGCGATTTCATCCGCCCTTAGACCTCTTTAATCCGGCTCTCTCGTAATATCCGTTCTTAGTGGACCTCTACTATCTATAAACTACCCTGCCAAATTTCATATTTGCATCCTTTCCAAAAATTTTAGGAACCAGTTGGGTAATTTAATAAAAATTACGACATACAAATAATTTATTTACACACACATGTACTTTGTAATAAAAATTTAAAGAAAATCAAAGGTCTAACTCGTTAACAAATCTTATAACAAATTCACAAAACTCAAATGGACAGAGTTTTCACCTAACTTGTTATCGCTATACGAAAATTAGATGACCAAGTTAGATTTTTATTTACGGATTTTTCAAAATTTTCTATCTTGAATCTTAATTTTAAGGCGATATTCGAGCCTGTAAACCTTTGAAGGACGTGTTCTTCGAAAAGGTTTTCACATTGCAATTACGTAGCTCCCGAATGGACCCATCTCAAATGACCACTCTACCCGTCAAGTATTGGGGCCAGTCGACAGAGCCTATTAACACGCCGTCACTCTGTCCATCACACTCTTGCGTGAGTCAATTCAGTTTGCGTGAGTGAAAAATCGAATGAAATCGGAAAACACTTATAGGTAGATTGACTAGCGGACGACCGTGACTTCTTCCGCCTACAAACTTTTTTCATAATTTGGATTTCAAAATTTAACACTAACAACAATTACGTAAATTAATATCATTAATCTATACTCTATACTAATATATAAAGCTGAAGAGTTTGTTTGTTTGTTTGATTGAACGCGCTAATCTCAGGAACTACTGGTCCGATTTGAAAAATTCTTTCAGTGTTAGATAGCCCATTTATCAAGGAAGGCTATAGGCTATATATTATCCCTGTACTCCTGCGGGAACGGGAACCACGCGGGTGAAACCGCGCGGCGTCAGCTAGTTACTAATAAAAAATCATCACCATTAGGTGCCTTCTTCCAGCTGAAGTTTGGCAGTCATGTGTAGAAAACTCTTCCGGTCTTTTGCAATATTTTTAAGCTGTGTGTATCTGTTTGTTTGTTTGTGTGTTAACTTGGTCCACTCTTTGACATCATCTATCCACTGTCTTCGCTGTCTTCCTGGAGCAGGTTTTCCGGGTATCTTACCTTCTAGGATCAACCTAGGACACTCATAGAGGGATCCCCTTTACAGATGCCCGAAAAATGCAATTTTCCTCCTCTTAATGATTGTCATGAGGCTTCGGTCACAATTGGCTCTTTTTAAAACTTGATCATTCGAGACGAAATCTTTCCAGGAAATTTTGAACATTTTCCTTAGCCCCCACATCTCAATACATATAATAAAAACTCCATCTTATTTCTTTAGTTCTTGTGAACAGTTTTTAAAAAATTTAAAAATATAAGACGCCATTTTTCTTGAATAATATTGAAAATTACTAATGCGACGGTTCGTGTCGAACTGACTCGAGAATGTATTACTTTTTGAATTTTGTATTCGAAGCGGCTACGACACCGTCGTGTTCCGTACGCTCCATCTGTATATTATTGATTAATCTGTGATTTACGCCAAGTAAATTAATTTAAATCGCGTAGCATTAGCATTTCAGTAAATAGGAATTAGCAGGCATTATGGAGAGCCATTGAAGCACAGTGTGAATTAATGTTCGCATACGTTAGCTTTACTGAGCTCACGTGAATGAAGTTACGTAATATAATACATGAATATACATTAGAATTATTAATTTCAGTAATTATTTAGTCGGTTACAGTTTAATTAATAAGGTTTACTTAATGAGAGACGCGATAACCCAGTGGATATGACCTCTATCTTCGATTCTAAAGGAGTGTGCGATTAGTGAGTGAGAGTCGTGATTTTTTTTCATTATTAACAACCTATATTCTGCTCACTGTTGAGCACGAGTCTCCTCTCAGAATGAGAGGGGTTAGAGGCCAATAGTCCACCACGCTGGCCCAATGCGGATTGGCAGACTTCACACACGCAGATAATTAGGAAAATTTTCAGGTATGCAAGTTTCCTCGCGATGATTTTCCTTCTAGACACCATCTTTACAAAATGGCGGCGCAAGCAGCAAAGATACGAGGTGGCAAAGTTGAAATTCACAAAGAGCGCATCGAAACCTATAAGATTACAAATTTTCAGAACTCCCGAAAAACTTACCTCATTTTTTAACCGGTAACCTCATTTTTTAGCACCAAATGACTGTACTAACGCCAAGGACCATCGATTTTTCCGGGATAAAAGTAGGTTAAGTTCTGCCTCAAGGTACAATTTTTTTTTAACTAAATCTATAAAAATCGGTTCAGTGATTTAATTGTGAAAAGGTCAGACGGACAAACAGACGGACTTTCACATGTTCTATACTAATGTTATAAAGAGGTAAAGTTTGTGGTATTGTAAGGGTAATCTATGAATCTACTGAACCGATTTTGAAAATAATTTTATCACTAGAAATCCACGTTATTTATGAGTGTCATAACCCGTTGATTATTGCCGTATTCTAACGGGAACGGGGACTATGCAGGTGAAACCACGGGACATCGGCAAGTTTATAATACGAGTCGTTATCAACCCATATTCGGCTCACTACTGAGCTCGAGTCTCCTCTCAGAATGTGAGAGGTTAAGGCCAATAGTCCACCACGCTGGCCCAATGCGGATTGGCAGACTTCACACACGTTAAGAAAATTTTCTGGTATGCAGGTTTCCTCACGATGTTTTCCTTCACCGATTGAGACACGTAATATTTAATTTCTTAAAATGCACAAAACTGAAAAGTTGGAGGTACATGCTCCGACCGGATTCGAAATCACACTCTCCGGAATTGGAGGCAGAGGTCATATCCACTGGGCTATCACGGCTTCTTTTAATACGAGTAAATAAGTCTAATATAAATAAGCATGAAGTATGGATTAAAAAAATAAAACTCAAAATCGTGTATGTTTTAAATAACATGCAAAAGTAGTGGTAAAGCTCGTGGAAGAGGCACTTTAGCGAGCGAAACCGCTAAAAATATTAAAACCGATATTTATAGGCAATAAATAGTGTGTATGTGTGTGTGGGTGAGGTACTACGTGGCGACGTAACGCTCCGGGCGGGGCGGTTGTCCACTGCTCCCGACATACGGTCGACAATAAACGTAACAATTTGATGAGTTCCTCAGTGACACTTCCGATATACGGTCGACGAATTATCATGACAATGGGAATGGGGACTAGGTTTGAATATATTGATTGTTATGATACATTCGGGTAAATAAGGTCAATGTTAACTAATTTATACATAAAAAGCAAAGATCGAAGATTTGCAAAATAAATAAGATTATAAAATTTCAAAATCTTTTATCGTAATTAGATGAAAATTCATACAGTTTTAGCTTCCTAACATTAAATGTGACATTTTTTAATATTTCAATTATAAACAGAAACGCACAAATAACAAAGATATTAGTAATTTTGTTTAAACGCCCATACAAATCTAACAATCATTAAGTGCCTGCGACGTCATTAATATACAAGATGATCGGAAGTATTTACTATAAATCTGACGCTATATTCTTTATCAAAAATTAATTTAAAACATTCAAAGACGTGTTCGTGTTCGTTGTTGTAAAATTTGTACGTGTTCTAAAATTAATATTTTCGAAGTAAATAATATATCTTTTGCAAATAGATCTTAAAATGTGTCCCTTAAACGAATCCTTACAATTATGACGTAGCCAAACTTTAAAATTTTAACATGCAAGGATTGAACAAGTCGTGTGTTACATGGATAGTCGGAATTATTTGAATTACTTTGAAAAAAAATTTTTTTTTGACGTGACAACGTCTTATAATTCGATGAAGCCGTCTGCATGCTCGAAAAAAGATGACGTCATGCGTCGTTCCCTCGCTCTAGGGTTGCCAATTTTCTTTACAAGAAATAAGTATATTCTAGTCTATGAAGATTATTAAGTATTTTATTTTAGAAAAACGAACAATTTCTTTTCAAAAATGCAAACATTCCATCAGTATTTTCTTATGACGTAGTCACGTTCAACTGTCGTCATTAAACCGACTTTAAAGACAACCGATTTTTTTTTAAATATTAGTTATTAGCAGTTCGGCTCCTATAAGTGGACTCGTCAACACCTTGAAGTTATAGGAAATACCCAGCACTCTGTATATCTGAATCCGCATTAAAAAAAATAATAGCAAAAGTAAAAGAACACGCCCAAGGTGACATTTATCTGGTGGGAGGCTTCGGCCGCGGTTAGTTACCACTCTACCGACAAAGACGTACCGCCAAACGATTTAGCATTCCGGTACGATGTCGTGTAGAAACCAAAGGTGTGGATTTTCCTCCTTCTCCTAACAAATTAGCCCGCTTCCATCTTAGTCTGCATCATTACTTACCATCAGGTTAGATTGTAATCAAGGGCTAACTTGTAAATAACAAAAAAATAATAATACAAAAAAAAATAGCAAAAGTAAAAGAACACGCCCTAGGTGACGTGCGACAGTGGAAACCGCGCGTCGCCCCGCGCGGTCGCGGGCCCGGTCGATGCGGCGCACGCGCGGTCGCCGCCGCAGTATTGAATGGACCCATTCATGGCGCAACTGGTGCCTTTAGAATGAACCGCGTTACATTCAGCTATATGTATATACAGGGTGATGTTATGTCACGGTACACTTACAGACGTTTTCAATAACCTATCTATCCATTTCGCTTAGTAAAGATAAGAAAATCTTTGACGGTATGCGCGGTGGATTTACATGACGGAGGTCCTGGGTTCGATCCCCGGCTTTTTTTTTTATTCTTTACAAGTTAATCCTTGACTACAATCTCACCTGATGGAAAGTGATGATGCAATTTAAGATGGAAGCGGGCTAACTTGTTAGGAGGAGGACGAAAATCCACACTCTTTTCGGTTTCTACACGGCATCGTACCGGGACGCTAAATCGCTTGGCGGTACGTCTTTGCCGGCTGGGTCGATTTAGTTTTTCTTAATTAATCCAGGTCTTGCTGGTGGGAGGCTTCCGCCGCGGCTAGTTACCACCCTACCGACAAAGACGTACCGCCAAGCGATTTTGCATTCCGATACGATGTCGTGTAGAAACCGAAATAGGTGTGGATTTTCATCCTCCTCCTAACAAGTTAGCCCGCTTCCATCTTAGATTGCATCATCACTTACCATCAGGTGAGATTGTAGTCAAGGGCTAACTTGTAAAGAATAATAAAAAAAAATCTATCTATCTTTAATAAAAATAATATCTATCTTTTTGTTCTTATCTGGTTTTCAATAACCAACTGACAGATAGTTTGACTATGTCAAGATAGTTTGATGATGATGATTATTTTTTTAACTTGTTTAAAAAACATAATCATCATCATCATTAACAACCCATATTTGTCTCACTGTTGAGCACGAGTCTCCTCTCAAAATGATTAGTTAGGGTAATAATCTACCACGCTGGTCCAATATGGCTGACTTCACACACGCAGAGAATTAAGAAAATTCTCAGGTATGCAGGTTTCCTCACGATGTTTTTCCGTTATGCGATCATGCGATGTTTATTTTTTTTAAATGCACATAACTGAAAAGTTGGAGGTATGCCCCGTACCGTATTGATCTACGCCCTCTAAATCGAAGACAGAGGTCAAATCTATTGGGCTAGCATAGCTCTGGTCTAATTTGAAATGTGTCATGACCCAAAAGTAACCGTTATATTAAGTTTTTTTTAACCCTTAAAGGCTAAAATGATTTTATATACCACTATGACTACAATGGGTGAAAATACTTCCGGTTTTAATTATTGAAATAAATCTATACTAATATTACAAGGCTGAAGAGTTTGTTTGTTTGCTTGAACGCGCTAATCTCAGGAACTTCTGGTCGGATTAGAAAAATTCTTTCAGTGTCAGATAGCCCATTTATCGAGAAAGGCTATAAGCTATATATTATTCCCGTATTCCTACGGGAACGGGAACTACGTGGGTGAAACCGCGCGCCGTCAGCTAGTTATGTAAATTAAATCTTTTAATTATTGGAATAAATTATGTACCCCACTACGACTACAATGGGTGTAAAAACACCGGGTTACGATTACATCTCAAAACCAGGGCTCGCTCAAAACTCTTTTCTCCGCGTGTTCTAGGGCCACTGTAGACTTAGGAAAATACACGAAATCTCATGACGCTGTGCTAAAAACGAAAAAAGTTAGACACAAAACTATATATAGCCTCAATAGCTCAACGGTAAGAGCCGTCGGACTCATCACCGAGGGGTGGTGGTTCGATCCCCGCCCCGTTGGTCTATTGTCGTACCCACTCCTAGCACAGTCTTTCCCGACTAGTTGGAGGGGTTTGGGAATATTGGTCATATTATAAAAAATTAAAATATATTCTTTAAAAACAAACAAACAAACATAAATCACCTGGGTGTAAAAACTCCGTTGTAGCTTTTAAGGGTCACTTTTAGGTCAAGACATTTTTTAATAGTCGATTTTCCAAAAATATTCAAGTAGAAAGTTAATTTTTTTTTGCGAAATTTTAGATTCGATAATTTCGGAGAAAAGGACTGTGGAGGCAATTTTCGTCTATTTCTATAATTATTTTATATTTATATAACTTGAAAGCTTTATTATTATTAGTATTACAAAAAATACCTAAAATATATTTAAGATCCTCTTATCAAGTTCTTTCTTTTGATGTAAGTATCAGATAATATATCATTTGGCACTACCTTCAAAGTGATTAGTAAGTAAAAAGAAAATATAATAATTTTGTTTTTCTTTTTTTAGTTTCGTGGGTATGATTATGAAATCGGTTTTAATCAAAAGAATATATTTATAGATCAAAAGGGTGAGATCGGTTGTAATTAAAAAAATGTATTTATAGATCAAAGGGTTGGACAATAACTATTTCAAAAGAGATTTGACGCAAACAAACAAACAACAAACTAAATGAAAACCTTGAAACAATGAACTACGTCATAAAGACTGACATCAAGAATTTGACGTCACAGACAGTTAATCGGCACTGATCTGTGATGAAATGTCACCCTTAGTAGGTATGTACTCCACAGCGTAGGCGGAGACCCAAATTCCAAATTGGTTTCGATATCGGCCGTGTATTTCACAGAACTAGTATAGTCCGTATAGTAAGAGAGCCGTGATAGCCCAGTGGATATGACCTCTGCCTTCGATTGAGCTCGTAGGTTCGAATCCGGGGCATGCACCTCAAACTATTCAGTTATGTGTTTTTTAAGAAATTAAATATCACGTGTCTCAAACGGTGAAGGAATATATACCCTCATCTGTTATCGACCTAGGATAAGATTTTTTTTTTTATTCTAATACAAGCTAGCTGGTGGGAGGTTTCGGCCGTGGCTAGTTACCACCTTACCGACAAAGACGTACCGCCAAGCGATTTAGCGTTCCGGTATGATGTCGTGTAGAAACCATTATTTGTTTATTTTATTTAAGTTAGCTCGCTTCGATTTTAGATTGCATCATCACTGACCATCAGGTAAGATTGTAGTCAAGGGCTAACTTGTAAAGAAAAAACAAAAAAAAATGTTAGCCCTTGACTGCGATCTCACATGATGTTAAATGGCGATGCAGTCTCGAGATGAAAGCGAGCTTGCGTTTGCTCATGTTTGGATTTGATGAAATAAAATGTTAATTATACATGATTGAAAGTGAAAACTCCGAGCCACGCTCCAAAATTTCCTACCCCTGTCAAATATATCAAAAGGCATGGAAAATTTAATTAACTTTGAAAGCTTCTATGTGCGAAACTTTATTCAACAATGAAATGGAAATAGCTTTACTTAAGACTGTTACTAAAGCCTTAATTTTCCTACATGAGACGAGAATCGTTTGTACTGCGATTTTCTCAACTTTTGCTGTTTTTACTTATTATCCTAATGGTTTATTTTTAATTTTATTTTTGATCTGTCACAGGGTGATACTGTCGCTCCGTAATTCAATTTACTAGTCTAAATTTAATATTTAAATTAAAATTACAAACTATAAGGTTATATTTAATTTGGTGCATTTTAAAGCCTATTTTAAAGTGAAAAATTTTCAATTCACCTCCTACAAAAAACTCTTTTTGGAGATAAATATGTCAGAACACGAAAACTATTTTAAGTTACAATTTAAAAAAGGATTTAGTTTGTATTTAGATTTACCTATTATGAATGTTTTAGATTTTTTTTAATAGAAATTTGTATTTTTTTGGATGGATAATGGATGGTGTTAGGTTAGGTTGATTGGTTGAGTCAACTATTTATTATTGCGATAGTCGATTCAGTGAATGATGTGGGTAATCTATAATATAAAAATGAATCGCTAAATGTGTTGGTAAGCGCAAATCTCGAGAACGGCTAGACCGACTTCAATAATTTTTTTTGATGTGTTTGTTATTATCAAGAGAAGGTTCTTATGATAGATAAAAAATTAAAAAATTAAAGGGGTAGGGTAGGGTAGAGTAAGGGTAGGGTAGGGGTAGGCTAGGGGTAGGCTAGGGGTAGGAGTAGGGTAGGGGTAGGGTAGGGTAAGAAGAAGTGCACATAAGTCAAAGCGAAGCTTGACCGGGTCCGCTAGTAACTTAATAAAATGCTTTGAGTAACCTTAACTTTTCTTTTAACTTGTATATCAAGGTTCGTATACATCCTCTAAACTACACCACCACCACAACATCCAAGACCGCCGGTTGCCTCTGAACACTAAAAATCCTCGTAAACAGAGAATAAGTTTATATACATTTTTACCTATAGGTTTTTTATGATTTTCATGTAAAAGCTTATTGGATTTATGTTTTATTATAATACGTAACCACATTTTCCATTATTTTCCAGACTGAGTAGCCAGTTGAGTGCAATCAACGACATTTATTACGAAGCCATGATATTGGCTTTGCGGTAATAGATGATCGTCGACGTAGACCAAGAGCAAGCAGACAATAAAATGTATGTATATAATTTATTTTGTATGTAAAAAATAAAACTTGTATACATTTTTTTTTTAATTTTTGATGATGATAAAAAAAGGTTTTTCTTTTTATCATCATCATAATACTTTTTGTTGAACCTTGTTATTAATGTCTATATTTTTTCTCTGTCTTTACTAACAAATATACAAAATATTCGGAAAATATATAAAAATTTTGTATATTTTCCGCCATCTTGAAAAAGGGTTGAATTCAGTTTTTAACTCGTCTTCGTCTTCGTCAAGATACGAAATTTTGATACATATTTTATTTTTTGGTTGCATTTTATAAGCTCTTTACATTTTTACTCCTCCATTTAAGGTTCTATTACATACATTATATATAAATACATTTTCTACCTATTGAGATAAGTAAAAAATTAGGTAGTGAAATTTGTTTTTTGCTATTTTCTAGTATTATAAATCTCCTGATATCAGTTATTGTGCCTAAGAATTATTATATGAATCATATTTACATTGGAATGACATGATAGCCCAGTGGATATGACCTCGTGAGGAAATCTGCACACCAGAGAATTTTCTTCATTATCTATGTGTGTGAAGGATGCGTCTGCAAATCCGCATTTGGCCAGCGAGGTGGTCTAAGGTCTGACCTCTCTCATTCTGAGAATAGACTCGTGCTCAACAGTGATACGAATATGGGTTGTTAAAGATGATCAATATTTATTTATTTGTAATAGGTAAAACACATATTGTATGAAGTTTAAAAATTTCTACTACGAAGTCTAATACTACTATTTTATCATTCAGGTAAAGTACTTTTTTTAGATAAATCGTACCCTTGATGCTTTTTAACACGCTTATATTAGCTTCACTTGTGTTAATTTGACCCACTTCCCGTTCTTCAATTAGGATGAAATTTTGCACACGCTCTGAATTCTGATGACAATATGACTAGCTAAGAAACGTCATTACAAATCCGATATGGCTGTGTCTGGCTGTTGGAAAACCCCAAATGAAGAGGTTTGCTGTCAGGAATACGAAAAAAAAAGTCACGTGACTTATATCTAATATTCATAATTTTTAGTGAGTGCTAAAAGTGTGTTTTTTAGTTTTTTAAACTAATTAAACATATTAATACGCATGACAAAATACATAGACACGATGCTTGATCGAGTAGTTTAAGGCATGATTACATATACGAAACGTACATGTAATTTTAACGTGCCTAAGCGGAAATTGAAGGAATACTTTTTCGACAGCCTGTATAGCGTCACAGCAGCGATACACTCACACGATAATTATGCTGTTTTACTATCCGCTAATTATTTTTTTTTCTCTTTTTGTTTGTTTCTTAGCTTTTAATATTGTATAATTATTATACCAACCAACCAACTGTGGTTTGTGTTGCATTATGGTCAAGCTAAATTTCAATATATATATTTTGAAGAAGAAAAAATAAAATAAAATAATAATAAGTAATTTACAACAGCTGGCTCTTAGCCTACGATATCTACAAAGGCAGCATTATTACTATCAACAAACAAGCTTACTATTTTCAACTTCACAGTACAATATTGTACTTATATACTCGTATTCTCATAAGAACAAAATCCACACAGATATACTTTACTAGACCAGACTGACATAGTCTAGTCTAGACTAGACCTGCGGTATCGACCGCATTGTTCCCTTCCCATGGAAATAAGGGAATAAAATATAATTCATGACTCTCACAACTAACGTGACTTTCTATTCTTAATCATCACCATTACCATTATAAGACTAAACTACCTGCGGTATCACCGCACTGTGAAGTTCCCATGGGAATATTATAGGAATAAAATAATAAGTACTAACTCTCACAAATAACGTGACTTTCTATTGGTAAAGTCAGTAACGATTCTGTAGATCCAGAGATAACTCCGTGCAAAGAAGAATAGATAAAATTGAATAATAACTACACGTATGTACAATAAAACACATATAAGTAGGAAATATAAAATTTTTGAGGCAAAACTTGATTTATATTAAGATTATAAAGCTGAAGAGTTTGTTGGTTAGTTTGTTTGGTTGAACGCGTTAATCTCAGGAACTACTGGTCCGATTTGAAAAATTCTTTCAGTGTTCGATAGCCTATTTATTGAGGAAGGCTATATGCTATATATTATCCCCGTATTCCTACGGGAACGGGAACCACGCGGTTAAAACCGCGTGGCGTCAGCTAGTCTAATATTAAATCTGGTGTAACGGTGTTTGGTCGCACTCCTCCGATTTTTTGTATATTTCCCTTTTGCCACTTCTAGTTTCACAGCTCTGTGGTAATATGATTTGCGCGTGGGTGATATTTACATTGACATTATATGAAGGATATTGATTTTGTGATACCCTTACCGTAAGAGCGGAGGGGGGAGGTTAGCGAGACCGTTTTAAGTCACAACTCGCGAGATTTTTTACGATTCAAGTTAGTATGGATTTTTTTTTATTTTTGGAAATCGGTTTGACTTCACTGTAATAGTAAGTACAGACAGACAATTGTGTGTGAAGTTAAAGTAGTTTTAGTAAAACAGAAACTTATTTATTAAATTTTGTTTAATTATATCATCTATGAACCGCGATAGCCCAGTAGATATGACCTCTGCCTCCTATTCCGGAGGGCGTGGGTTCGAATCTGGTCCAAGACATGCACCTCCAACTTTTCAGTTTTGTGCATTTTAAGAAATTAAATATCACATGTGAAAACATCGTGAGGAAACCATATAATTTTCTGCATGTTTGAAGTCGTGGTGGACTATTGGCCTAACCCCTCTCATTCTGAGAGGGTACTCGAGCTCAGAAGTGAGCCGAATATGGGTTGATAACGACGATATCATCTATCTGTAAGTATTTACTAAGCAACAGTTTTTAAATAAACGCCTTACTACTCACCAGCAATTACGTCATCAACATCATCATAGCCGATGGACATCCACTGCAGGTAATAGGCCTTTTGTAGGGACTTTCAAACATTACGAGCCTGAGCCACCTGCATCCAGCGAATCCCTGCGACTCGCTTGATATCGTCAGTCCACCCGGCGGGAGGTCGACCAACACTGCGCTTTCTAGTGCGGGGTCGCCATTCCAGCACTTTGGGACCCCAACGTCCATCGGCTCTTCGAACTATGTGCCCCGCTCATTGCCACTTTAGCTTCGCAACTCGTTGAGCTATGTCGGTGACTTTGGTTCTTCTGCGGATCTCCTCATTTCTGATTCGATCACGCAGAGATACTCCTAACATAGCTCGTTCCATCGCCCGCTGTGTGACTCTTCGCCTTCTTATAATGCCCATAGTTAGCGACCAAGTCTCAGAACCAAAGGTCATCACGGGCAACACGCTGTTCGAAGACTTTTGTCTTCAGGCACTGAGGAATATCGGACGAAAAGATGTCGCGAACTTTAGTCTTTACCGAATGCAGCCCAGTCGAGTTGGAGCCTGAGCCGCCTGCATCCAGCGAATCATCATCATCGTCATATCAGCCGATGGACGTCCACTGCAGGACATAGGCCTTTTGTAGGGACTTCCAAACATCACAATACTAAGCCGCCTGCATCCAGCGAATCCCTGCGACTCGATCGATGTCGTCCGCCGTCCGCTGGTTCGCCTGGTGGTCGACCAATACTGCGCTTTCGGGTGCGGGGTCGCCATTCCAGCATCTTGGGACTCCAACGTCCATAAGCGGGGCACATGGTTTGAAGAGAACTTGAGTAAGACCGTAGTAATTTTTTTTTAAACCGATAAACCGTAGTAATTTTTTTTTTAACCGATTTCTCGACACATCGCCACGCCAGAAATCGGTGGTATCTATATGATGGTACATATATACAGTCTATATGCAATAGTGTGTACGGTGTGGCGACGCGTCGCCATGCGCAATCGGCTGTGCGATTCTCTCCCACTCGATCCGGCGTTAAGCCATCTCTCTCGCTACACTGAGCTCGGATACATATAGTGTATACTCCGTAATGTATACAGTGTTTAACTTTTACAAAATAATGTCAATGTTTCACATCTGCCAGGCGTCGCGTGATTAAAAAAAAAACTTTTTTGTTAACCGACTTCAAAAAGGAGGAGGTTCTCAATTCGGTCGGTATTTTTTTTTTTATGTATGTACACCGATTACTCAAAGACGCCTGGACCGATTTCAAAAATTCTTTTTTTGTTTGAAACGGTATAGTCCCCATTGGGTCCCATTGCCATCATGTCAAGATCTGATGATGGAATCCTGGAGGAATTGAGGGGAACTTTCGAAAATTATATGGGTGTCTAGTGTGTTCGTAAACTCTTCCATTTAGTACTTTTAAGCACTACAATTTCATGAAGGTTTAAAATCTATCTGATGATGGAGCCATAAAACATACGAGGGAACTCCTCGGCGATTTACAGCAGTTACCTTGTGTTTGGGCTTGATTAATTTGTATTAATGAGAACTTTCCACATAGATAGGTTGTGACGCCGCCGATACGATAGCACCGCCTTCATACTGATCAGCAGGTAGAACATACTATGATGTTATTTTTCGCTTTTTAGTTTAGTGGGTACGTTTTAAGGTTTTGAAGTCGGTTGTATTTTTTTTATTAAAATTTTTATTATTTAAACTTTTAAAATATCTTCTTTTCCTTAATCAGTTCATAAATAAGTATGTTAATTATCGAGCTTTAAGAGCTATTGAAATGAAAACTTCAGAGAATTTACTGTAATATTTCATAATACTCCACTTTGATTTGCCTTTCCACCGCCCACGGAAAACCTCCGCAAAATAACCTTTATGATCTAACAGCCTGTGTGGGCCACACTCTCGTAATCAAAGCAAAGACTGCAATGGTTTAGCGTTCTGGTACAATACCGTGTAGAAACTGAAATGGTTGTGGATCTTCATCCTCCTCTTAATAAGCCTGCTTCCACCTTAGTTTTTATAAGCCGTTCCTCTCTGTAATTCTGAAAAAAACATGGCGACCCACTCATAGATACAACCACAGACAACATATAAATAAAATCAAAATCAAAAATCAAAAATTATTTATTTCAAGTAGGCTCAATTTACAAGCACTTTTGACACGTCAGTTGACTATTTGTAAAGATTCTACCACCGGTTCGGAAGGCAGGTTCTGCTGAGAAGATACCGGCAAGAAACTCAACAGTTGCTCTTTTGAAAAAGTCATACAGTATTATAATTTACAATTGATAACAATTACTAATAATTTACATTTCTTATAGTTTTACTTCCTGTGTGAAGGTGGAAGCTGATCCAACGGCCTCCAAGCATCTTTATCATTAAGGAACTCATCAATGTTGTAGTACCCTCGACTAAGTAAATGTTTTTTAACACATTGCTTAAAGCTATGCATTGGCAGGTCCATCACAGTCTTGGGGATCTTATTATAGAAGAGTACACCCAAACCCAAAAAGATTTTTTTGTAGGTGAAAAGTGAGGTAGGTGAAATAGTGAGTAACAAGATACTATAGGAAAGTCGTGTTACACATATGCCATTTTGCGAACGAGCGAAGTCGTAAGCGTTAGTTAGTCATGTAGTTAATCATGTAAAGAAATATCCACTCTCAAGATAAAATCAATGAATGAAATGAGATCCCATTTACATGTCAAGTTATTTACGAATTTCACGTGAACTTCATTGATTTCCTTAAATATCACTCATTTCGACACGGTCTTTTGTGCGTCAAAAGAATGTTCATTCATTGATGGATTCATTTGAAAAAGGGCCTGCAGTGGCCTGACATACCTGTTAGGAAATAAATACTGCATTAAAGTCTAGCGAGTTCGTTAATGTCACTCCCATGATATGCGGGCGACGGGGGAAAGACGCGCGGGTGTGAAATCGTGCGTGCGAGGAAGTGAGGTGCATCAGTCGTGGCTTTTCATTACAGACAGGGATTACGTAATAGCCTAGTGGATATGACCTCTGCCTTCAATTCGGAAGTCATAGGTTCGAATATGGTCCGTGGCATGCTCCGCAACTTTTCAGTTATGGGTATTTAAAGAAATTTAATATCACGTGTCTCAAACGGTGAAGTAAAAACATCGTGAGGAAACCTGAGAATTTTCTTAAAAATCTACGTATGCGAAGTCTGCCAATCGGCATTTGGCCAAGGTGGACTAAGGCCTAACTTAGCATTCTGAGAGGAGACTCGTGATCAGCAGTGAGCCAAATATGGGTTGTTAATAATAATTCTACTGGACTATGACAATATTTGTGTTGGTCGACCCCCCACTAGGTGGACGGACGACATCAAGCGAGTCGCAGAGATTCGCTGGATGCAGGTGGCTCAGTATCGTGATGTTTGGAAGTCCCTACGAAAGGCCTATGTCCTGCAGTGGACGTCCATCAGCTGATATGATAATGATGATGATGATGATGATGTCAATATTCCAGCCTTCAGAAAATAAGGGATGTCTGACTTTAGTAAGTTCTCTGTCACACGTCAAAAGAATTTTCATTCATAGAAAGATATAGGGAATTATGAATATCAGATCAAAGAGAATTTTGATATTGTATTCAAATGCAGACATTTCGCCTCAATGTTGAAAATGGAAATGCGATTTGAATTACCTTTGTCATGGATGCAATAAAGTTTTATTAATTTTTATTGAATAGAATATTCACCGAAAAATATTAGGTAGTAACAAAATATGATGGTGTAGGACCAGGTTTCTCAAAGTGGGGTACGCGTACCCCTAGGGGTTCGCCATTCGACGGTAGGGGGTTCGCGACAAGATTTACGTAATGGTGGCTTGATAACCGATACCAAGTCAGAATTAAGGTTAAAATTGTTCGTAATTACTCCTAACATTGAAAACATTTGCGACAAGAAACAAGCACACCCATAACATTAATATTGCAGACATTTCTTTTGGTACTTTGTTGCTACTTTTTATACCTTACTTTCCTTCTTTTATTCATTCATTATCAACCCATATTCGGCTCACTGCTGAGCTCGAGTATCCTCTCAGAATGAGAGGGGTTAGGCCAATAGTCCACCACGCTGGCCCAATGCGATTGATTGCGATGATGATTGGCAGTCTTCACATACGTAGAGAATTAAGAAAATTCTCTGGTATGCAGGTTTCCACCCGATGTTTTCCTTCACCGTTTGAGACACGTGATATTGAAATCCTCTTTTATGATATTGAAATCCTCTTTTATACCTTACTTTCAATCTTCAACAGTATTTTTTGGGGGGGGGGGGGTCCATTAGTTAGTAAGGGGTTTCTCTATCACTTGGAAATTTTAACAGGGGTTCGTGGAGCCGAAAGTAGGAGCAACCAGGAAAGATGTTGGATGTACCTTGTCTTGCTAGCGCGATCTTTTTTCCGGTGTACCTCTCGTCTGTAGGTAGCTGCAGGTCTGGCTATTTTGAATATTGGCTGTCAACTTGGTACGATTGATTGTATGGATGGATGATAATATATGAACACCGACGTGTTGTTCAGAGCGTTTGAAGTAGAATAGGCTCTCGGTCCTACTTGTGTTGACTGACAAGTGACAGTTGACAGCTGACAGCTGATGACGTACGGATACGTCTGAACAAAGGACATGCCCCAATTTTGTATGGAACCTGGGCCAATTTCGAGTGTCAACTAAGCAGAACAAATTATTTTTATCTTAAAAGAACATAAAATAACCGAAATCAAAAATATTTTGGAACCCGCATTTTTTTTTAGCTGACAACATTAATTAAGAATTTTTATCATGGCAACATGCTTGTAACTCACACCTTGACAGATTGTTAGTGTTTTTAAGTAGTAGCGTTCGTATATGGCGTTTTTACAGCAATTTAAGGATTTTTTGGTTTAAAGCTTCTCTGTCTACGATTTATGTTTCTTTTTAACTTGTGTCTTATTGACATTTGACAATATTACGTAACATTGACAGCTTACACCGGATATGAATTCAATTTCAGGTGTTTTTATTGGCCGTTTTGAACACTTACTGTATAGTCTATGTTTAATTTGTAGACAAGGGAGCGAAACAAAAAAAAATATTTATATAATGTATACGGTTTCCAAAAATTCTGAAAATTATTTTCTCAATAGCAATTTGTATCTTCTATCCGTAAAATATACTATCGACCTGCTTATAAATTACAAATAATAAAGGCCCATTTTGGGACATGTCCTTCCCTGATTTATGTCATACTCTATGCATTTTGTCGATACTTTTAATGACACTATAGAAATTAGAAAGACTACGAAACAATTGGTCAACAATATGTCTTAAAGTTTAGAAAGAAAGAAAGAAAATATATTTATTACTACAGTTTACGTATTTTCGCCATTCAGCTTTAGCAATCTCCTTCACTTAAGAGTATAATAGGCCATTCTTGTTTTAAAAATATCTTGACATTTTCTTACACGCGTCCTTTGTTACGCCCTATTGTAATTCAGCCGACGTACCCGGTACTAAGAGTGAGCGAGATAGTTGTTGGTCAGCTGTCCTATTCACTCATTCAGTTTCATAATTACAATAAATTCTTTTTTTTTTAATTGAACCAACTTTAAAGCGTAAAGCGTTTTATAGTAATGTACCTTTGAAATCGATTAAATTTTTTGTTAATCATATTTTATTTTTCTGTGCTAGTGTGTCATAGCATTCTAAACACCACAGTATGGGCAATTTAAACACAAAATTACTGACTTTCGTAAAAATTAAATGGGACCAATAATAAAATATTTTCAAAATCACACTAATCAAATTATAAAGGCGAAAGTTTTTGTGTAAATGTGTATGATTGTTCCTCTTTTACGCTGCGGCTACTGAAGCGATTTGGTTGAAATTTGGAATGGAAATAGATTTTACTCTGGATTAACAATTTTACTACAAGGCTAATACACAAGGCTACTTTTTATCCCGGAAAAATCCATGGTTCCGGGATTTTTAACTAACTCAAAAGTTGGAGATGCATGCCCCGGACCGGATGCGAACCCACACCCTCCGGAATAGGAGGCAGATGTGTTCATCAGCCCATTTTTACGATCAAGCCTTCCTTTTAGTAAGGAGATATGGAGTTTATACCCACCACACGCCAAAGCTGGTTTTGGAGTGGGCTGTTAAAATAAGCCGATGATGATGATGCTCTACCTCCGATTCCGGAGAGTGTGGGTTCGAATCCGGCCCGGTGCATGCACCTCCACCTTTTCAGTTGTGTGCATTTTAAGAAACTAAATATCACGTGTCTCAAACGATGAAGGAAAAACATCGTGAGGAAACTATCTGCGTGTGTGTAATCTGCCAATCTACATTGGACCAGCGTGGTGGACTATCGACCTAACTCCTCTCATTCTGAGAGGATACTCGTGCTCAGCAGTGAGCCAAATATAGGTTGATAATGATGATTTAAAGCTATGAGTGTACCAAATGCCCAGTGTAAAAAAGAAGTCCCCATAAAACTCAGTCAGGGTGGTTTTTTCTTCATCTATCAAAAACTTAAAGTGGGTTAATACGTCAATTCGTTACCGTTTGATGGCGTCAATTTAACTACAAACTGAAATGGACGCATTTGAGAAACTTTTTGATGGCTTTGTGTCCCACTTGTTTGAGTTTTATTAAGTTTGGGGTAAGAAACCCTTAGTGCCACCGCGGTTTAGTGAGTGTACAGTTCAGAGAGATGACCATCGATGATTGATTTATTAGTCAAGTGGCTAAATCTATTGTTAATGTATGCTTGTGACCTGTGCTTTTATTTGACAACTTTTATAAGTACATTTTTGTTAATAAAAAAAAAATTAAATATGAAAAGTGCTAATGGTGTAACTCTAGTAGTTTTTGGCTGTGCAATTGTGTATTGATCCAGCCGTCAGTCCCTTGACGATGACGATGAGCATTAATGTCTAATAGTGATTCGATATAGAGTCAAAAGTCCACCAACCCGTTTATGTAAAGCGTTGTTTAATAAAACAGGTTCGTGAAAAAAAGTCCGTGGAACAAGGAAAGAGGTTTGAATTTGAACCTGGTCTTGCAATGGCCCTAAAAAAATATACTACTGGTGACGACATAAACGCCCTAGATTAGATTACAAATGCACAAAGCACTTTCTGAGATTTTGTGCAAGTTACTACCAAAAGAAGTACGGCGGCACTTTGTTGGAAGTGTTCTTTGTACGTCCTGCGAAGCCTCGCTATGTTAGTTACCCTACCCTTCCAGAAGTTCCAGAACGGTCGTTTAAGTCGAGGTCTAAGTTTCAGAGGAGATTTAGACAGTCCTTCCATCTGTTCTGCTTCTGCCCTCGGTTCCCATCAGTAGATGCTTCTGCAATCACCCAAACCACCCCGCTGATGCCGCTGAAGTCCCATTAAGTACCTGCGGCACTTGAAAAAAGGAGAAAAAATAGTTTGTCGTTATCAACCCATATTCGGCTCACTGAGGCTTGAGTCTCCTCTCAGAATGACAGGGGAATTAAGAAAATTCTCTAGTATGCAGGTTTCCTCACGATGTTTTCCTTCACCGATTGAGACACGTGATATTTAATTTCTTAAAATGCACATAACTGAAAAGTTGGAGGTGCGTGCCCGACCGGATTCGAACCCACACCCTCCATAATCGGAGGCAGAGGTCATATCCACTGGGCTATCACGGCTCTTCTTTTTTTCCTTTATCTTACTTTATTCCAACTGCCCCGTGCTAGTTATTATTTAAGTTCATAGTAGATTAGTATTATAGTATTATATAGTAGTAGATTTAATTACAGTATTGTCAACGGCAAAGGGTGCGCAGAAAAACTTTAACAAGTTTATGTCTGCACCTTTTAATTTTTATCATGTAATTATTATATATAATTAAATAAATAAATAAATAAAAAAATTGTTCTTCAGTTTAATACCGAACTGTACAATAATTAAACCGTGGCTACCTATTGTTCAATTAATTTGAAACCCCTAGTTTATTGACGAGTTTAGTAGTTACGTAGCATTGTTTCTAATTTTGGATTTACAAACTCCGGCGATACAATTTGTTCTATTATTATACCTACAATGGAGTTTCGAATAAAGCTGTTCAGATCAAAATTAATGTGATTTACACAACAATAGCTAGAAATAAACTTTGGGAAATTGGTTTGAGACATTTGTATTGTTGTTAATTACAATCGATGATAGTTACTGACCGCAATTTGGCCGAGATCATTCCCTGGCAATTACCACAAAATTTTCAGAGATTTCCTATCTACCTACTTTTTGTATCTTTTCCACACTTGATCGTGATGTTTGCCGTTATGCATAGTTATGTGACAGAACCCTGATAGCCCAGTGGATATAACCTCTGCCTTCAATTCGGAGGACGTAGGTTCGAATCCGGTCCGGAGGATTCACCAAAGTTTTTTCATAAATCGTATCCATTCCAAATTTTATCCAAATCCAATAAGTAGTTTTTACGTGAAACAGTAACAAATATTCATACAACCCAATGATAATTTTATACTATTTTACATAACAGATACAAAATTTGATTTTGAGTAGTTTTCATTTAAATTTAATTAATAAATGTATAAATTAACATGTGTTTTTATTTTAAGTTTTTAACACTAAACTTTACTACAGCTTACAGGAAATCAATATCATTTAAGTAGGGGGTCTACCCAACACGGAAAAAAATGGCAAGGGGTCTACGACACAAAAAAGTTTGGGGAACTCTGCTATAGTCTGCATTTTTAAAAATGCCGTAAAGACTCACTATCTGGTGCAGTAAAGACGATCTGTATATATTATTTCTCTTCAATATAATGTATTTATTAGTATCTATACTAATATTATAAAGCTGAAGAGATTGTTTGTTTGATTGAACGCGCTAATCTCAAGAAATACTGGTCCGATTTGAAAAAATCTTTCAGTGTTAGATAGCCCATTTATCGAGGAAGGCTATATATTATCCCCGTATTCCTACGGGAACGGGAACCACGCGGGTGAAACCGCGTGGCGTCTACTATTATTTTGATATGTATTTTATTCATTATTGTAGGTATTTGTGTAATATTGTTTATGTATTAGGATGTTAATTATTTGTATGTATGTGTATTACTAATACTATGGTTATTTTTGTTTTACGCCACCTGCTGATGTCCTTAAGTTTTCCAAACCGAAGGTTGCCTGGAAGAAATCGCTACTTAGCGATAGGCCGCCTTTTGATCTCTCTTTGAGCTGATCTCTTCTTAATATGTTTTTATTTCACTTGTATTTGTCTTTGTGGTGTGCAATATCTATCTATCTATCTATCTATCTATCTATCTATCTATCTATCTATAGTTGAATACCTGTTGTTTGTTAATTTGGAATGTAAATTACAGTTCTGACATTCGCCCACGCAATCGGACTATATAATAAATGTTGTGGCTGAAATACTCTGTGGTAAAGGGCGAGTGCGGATAAAAAGAGGAGTGTTTTTAACAGTCAAAGGATCCTTTAACCCGACGTTCACAACGTTCAGTATGAAACTATAGCTTGGCAAGTTCGTTCGTGACACACCCGATTGTCCGCGCGGGCCGGAGGGCGAGTAGCGATGAATGAACCACGACTCATGCACCTCACTTCCCCGTACGCACGATTTCACACCCAGTCTTTCCCCCCCGTCGCCCGCATATCATAGGAGTGTCATCAACGAACTTGCCAAGCTATACCCGTAGATACAATTTCATGGATCCCCGTTTACGAACCGTGAACCAATGAGGTTCACGGTTCGTTCACGTTCGTTTTTTTGTTACGACAACGTAGACCCCTGTTGAGTCTTCCGTGGATCCTGGACCACTTTGGGAACCAATGATCTATCTGCACTGCATATGAGGCTTATTGGTATTTATGATTAGGTAACCCATTAAAAGCCGAGATAGCCCAGTAAAAGCCGTGATAGCCCAGTGGATATGTCCTCTGCCTCCGATTCCGAAAGGTGTGGGTTCGAATCCGGTCCGGGGCATGCACCTTCAACTTTGCAGTTGTGTTCATTTTAAGAAATTATATATCACGTGTCTCAAACGGAAAAACATCATGAGGAAACCTGCATACCAGAGAATTTTCTTAATTATCTGCGTGTGTGAAGTCTGCCAATCCGCATTGGGCCAGCGTGGTGGACTATTGGCCTAACCCCTCTCATGAGAGAAGACTCGAGCTCAGCAGTGAGCTGAATATGAACCCATTAATGACGTTGGGAAGCTATCAACAAAGAATACCCGGTATCACTAAAACCCTAATGGCCTATTATAATATTAGCAGTTATCTCAACTGTGACGTACTCTAAATCGCCAAGGCCTACAAATTTCTTTCAAGAGCCTACTACGTGAGCGGTCTCCCTTACCTCTAGCACTTTCTCTGTCACACTTACGCTATTTGTATATTTTCATCCCGTTCTGAAAGACACCCACTCAAGCTCCTACGTGAAACCGATTCAGCCCCGTTTCAGCTCAGTATCGCTCCGACAGCGGTGCAGAGCACACGTCATCGGCGAATGAAAATTTTCAAACGGATCGAATTTTGATCGGGGTATGTCGATTTGACACCCGTTCCGCGAGTATATTCAACAATAATAATTCTTGAGCGTTTTGTAATTTTTTTCGCGTATTTTTTTGACGTGAAAATTTGATTTTTTTTTCGAGGTTTTGTGGCACGAGGTGGCGCTAGTGGCAGCCAACAGGTGAGCATCCATTCACAATTTTCATCATTCATTTTCTTCTGTGGGAAATTATGTTTTCGTATGCGTAACGCGGCTATCGATTCCGCTAATTTTTCCGCGTTTTTGACATCGCACAAAATCTTGTATGTATAATTTTTATTCGTAATTTTTAATTCTTTTAATTTTATGTTACTTTATTAATATTTGTGTTTAAAAACTAAATACAATATAAATCATCGTTCCGTTAAAAATTATAATAATATCAATAAGTATTCAAATAATTATTTATTAAGTATTTTTTTTTATTGATTTTCCGTCGCATTCTAATTTTCGAAACTCTTTTTAAAAAATGTTTTCAGTAATTCTAAAAGAGCATGATATATGCTTCTTCCACTTCCTGCCAGTGTTTTTAACTACGATTTCACCTGATGGTAAGTGTGCATTTGGCCTAAAATGTTTTCCTCGAATATCGAAGAAAAATTTTGTTCTAATACTAAGCGAAACATCGAACGAATGCATTTTTAACGATAACCTAACTGTGGCTAGAGAGTATAGACAAATCCCATTCAATATTACGCGAAATAAGAGAAGAAATAATAAGAGCCGTGATAGCCCAGTGGATATGACCTCTGCCTCCGATTCCGGAGGGTGTGGGTTTGAATCCGGTCCGGGGCATGCACCTCCAACTTTTCAGTTGTGTGCATTTTAAGAAATTAAATATCACGTGTCTCAATCGGTGAAGGAAAACATCGTGAGGAAACCTGCATACCAGAGAATTATCTTAATTCTCTGCGTGTGTAAAGTCTGCCAATCCGCATTGGGCCAGCGTGGTCTCTCATTCTGAGAGGAGACTCGAGCTCAGCAGTGAGCCGAATATGGGTTGATGACGATTACGCGAAATTGGCGGAGTAAGCAGTTTAAACGCCCAGCAAGGTATGTAAAATGGTCAATCTCCTTTATCACTTCGTGTAGTTTGTACACGCTAAATGCATACCCTGTTAAAGTCCTTGTGCGCGCCACTGGGCACACCCAATGTGAGGTCAACTGAAGGCTATCATAAATCTCTCTAAATCACCGCGGCACGTAGATACTAGTACCCAGCGCCCGTTGGTCTGTGAATGTCAGAACGTCCGGCATTTTTGACGACCTCCGTGGATTTACAAGACGGAGAGGTCCTGGGTTCGATCCCCGGCTGGGTCTGTCTGGCTGGTGGGAGGCTTCCGTGGCTAGTTACCACCCTACCGACAAAGACGTACCACGCGATTTAGCGTTCCGGTATGATGTCGTGTAGAAACCAAAAGGAGTGTGGATTTCCTGCTCCTAACCAGTTAAAAAAACCCTCATTTTCTTATATATAAGCTGAATATTTATTACCGTAGGTAAGTAAGGTAGGAAACTATAGCTTGGCAACTTCGTTCGTAACACTCCCGGTGTTCCGCGCAGGACGGAGGGCGTGTAGCAATGAATGAAAAACCCACGACTGATGCACGTCACTTCCCCGCACGATTTCACACACGTGCAGTCTTTCCTCCTGTCGCCCGCATACCATGGGAGTGTTATCAACGAACTTGCCAGAGTATTTTTTTTTATTCTGTACAAGTTAGCCCTTGACTACAATCTCACCTGATGGTAAGTGATGATGCAGTCTAAGATGGAAGCGGGCTAACTTGTTAGGAGGAGGATGAAAATCCACACTCCTTTCGGTTTCTACACGACATCATACCGGAACGCTAAATCGCTTGGCGGTACGTCTTTGTCGGTAGGGTGGTAACTAACGGCTGAAGCCTCCCACCAGCCAGACCTGGACAAATTAAGAAAAACTCAATCAGCCCAGCCGGGGATTGAACCCAGGACCTCCGTCTTGTAAGTCCACTGCGCATACCACTGCGCCACGGAGGCCGTCAGTAAATCTAGCTTGAACTCGTACTGTGCTGACTTTAGGAAGTAGCAATTTACAAGAAATTAAATATCAAGCACCGCACCGAAAAGCGCAGTGTTGGTCAACCCCTCACTAGGTGGACTGAGGACATCAAGCAGAGGGTTGCAGGGAGCCGCTGGATGCTGGCGGCTCGAGACCGTTGTGCTTGGAAGTCCATGCAAGAGGCCTATGTCCAGCAGTGGAAAATAATGATGATGATTATGAAATATCGAACACTAGCGGACGCCCGCGACTTCGTCCGCGTGGAATTCAGTTTAACACAATTCCCGAGGGAACCATGGATTTTTCCGGGATGAAAAGTACCTTATGCGTTAATTCAAAGTAAAATCTTTTTCAATTCCAAATTTCAGCCAAATCGCTTCAGTAGCCGCAGCGTAAAAGAGGAACAAACATAGTTACACACTTTCACACTTACACACAAACTTTCGCCTTTATAATATTAGTGTGATAGGCCAGCGCTTGACTACAATTAAGCCTGAATCATTAATACGGTCTAAGTTGGAGCGCGATTACCTAGAAGATGCCTATTCACTCTTGCTTTGAAGATATTCAAATTATAAGTGTCAGGAAACACAAACGCCGGAAGAGCATTCCAAATTTTTGCTGTACGAACTAGAAATGTGGATGCAAATCTTTTCGTACGACTTGCCTGGACATCCACAATATATGGATGCCAGCATTCGCGACGTCTTGCTGTTCTGTGGTAGAAAGGAGGAACTAGATGGTTCTAGAAATTCCTTTTATTTTTTTTTAACGTGGGGAAATCCTCATGGATCTCGCCAAGAAGGTTATGTCGGACTTCAACCGACTAAAACACCACGGTATACCGATTTGCCGCCTGATGACTGAGCCACGGGAACATTTCTTAAACTACCGCAACAGATGGTGAAATTCCTGAGCTAACTCATAAAAGTATATCCGGTAAAAAACCGAAAGAAAGATACATTGCGACGATGTTGCAATGTCTGCAATTTCGCCTGTGTCAACGGTTTATTATCAATTATCCTTCTGGCGGCGATCTACCGATTCTTATGCATCAAGCTGATATTTTGCAGAACCATCCCAAGGCTGACTGGTTTGGGTGTAGTCTTCTATAACAAGATCCCCAAGACTGTGACGGACCTGCCAATGCTTTAAGCAATTTGTCAAAAAACATTTACTTAGTCGAGGTTACTACACCATTGATAAGTTCCTCAATGATAAAGATGCTTGGAGGCCATTGGATCAGCTTCCACCTTCACACTGGAAGTAAAACTATAAGAAATTGTATTGTTGTTATCAATTGTAAATTATAATATTGTATGATTTTTTTAAAAGAGCAACTGTTGAGTTTCTTACCGGTGAACCGGTGGTAGATTCTTTACAAATAGTCAACTGACGTATCAAAAGTGCTTGTAAACTGAGCCTACTTGAAATAAATGAATTTTGAATTTTGACTGCAGTCCTTTTTTGAAGTTGGTTAAAAAAAACTTCAAAGGTTCAACCCCTCTAGTGAAGGGTCTAAGAAGCTACGTGTAGTTTTCATGGCGTCTTCGCTACGTCTACGACCTTCGTAGCACTATATTAATTGGTCTGTGCTTCGTAGCATGTAGGCATTGACAAACCATAAATCATTTATTGCCAGAATGTGGTCATATATGGATATTGTTATTTTTTTTTTGGGAAAGAATACATTATGGAACTTAAGCTAACTTATCCTAATAACTATACAAATCATGCCCACGTGGAATGGTGGCAAGAATACTGGCTGCATTTTCGCGCTGGACAGCCAGGCTGATCCTTTGCGCAAAAAATGAGCCAGCCCTTCTGTCACCAGTCGAAGCAACTAGGCGCGCTGAAATGATTCGGTAATTTTTTTTGGCACTGCGACTCCATGGCCCAAGGGTCTCCATGGCAAAAGGTACAAATATGTAACTCTCTGTCATACTTGAGCCACTTACCGGTTTCAGATTTTTCTGCTGCGGCTCCCGGTCTTGATTCTGTCTCCCTGTTATGACACGGTGCTAATGTGTCAACGCATGTAGCGTCCCACATTAGCACCGTCCCACATTGTTACATTTTAATGTTCATAAACAATCTATAACATAGGTGTGCAAGCAGAGTACATTATAATAATTTTTATTTAGTTATTTTACAATTGTCAATTATCTACAATGTCGTTTCATAAATTAAAGTCAACGAACAAAAATAATAAAATAAGATTAAACCAAGGGTAAAATACTGTCAAAACATTAGGTATTCATTTTTTTATTGATATAAAATAATTTGTCATTAAGGAACTCTGCTACTGTGTAAATACAAATTCAAAGTTCATTTATTTCAATTAGGCTTAGTTTCCAAGCACTTTTCAAAGGTCAAGAGTATATCATAATTTAATTTAATCTAATGATGGTAATAATAGTCGAAAACTTGAAATTAAACTTACGAAGGTTCCAAACGCGCCTTGGTCCGAGAAGAGCCCACAACATATCCTTTATCTAAGAGTATTTTGACTATTTTTCCTTTGAATTGCATAGAATCTAACCCTTTGAAACTTAGTTATTTCTCTCCTTTATTTATTTTTGACGGGCTCCGTGGCGCAGTGGTATGCTCCGTGGATTTACTAGACGGAGGTCCTGGGTTCGATCCCCGGCTGGGCAGATTAAGATTTTCTTAATTTGTCCAGGTACCGACAAAGACGTACCGCCAAACGATTTATCGTTATTATACGATGTCGTGTAGAATCCGAAATGAGTGTGGATTTTCATCTAATCCATCTAAGATTGCGTCATCACTTACCATCATAGTATAAAATAAATTAAAAAAAAAAGTTATATCTCTATATTTTTACCAAAGCACCCCCATAATAAAATTCTACCATAATAAAGAAAAAATGTTAAGCATAAAAACAAGATATATTCTAATAGCTTTCAAAGTTTCAGCCTAATCCTTTTATTATAGTCTGGCAAGTTTGTTTATGACACTCCCATGATATGCGGGCGACGGAGGGAAAACTGCGCGGGTGTGAAATCGTGCGTGCGGGGAAGTGAGTCAGTCGTGGGTTTTACATTCATCACCACACGCCCGCCGGCCCGCGCGGGCTATCGCGAGTGTTACGGACGAAGTTGCCAAGCTATAGTTTTTGCCTGAAAAAATAACAAACATCTATATAATTTTTCATGACATTTTTAGCATACTAATTTGCATTGTTTAATTTGACATCCATTCATTTCTGACAACTTGCCGACAGCAATGGCGGCGGGGGTATCGACGGTGGGGGTAACGTAAAAAAGTTTTAAAAAGAAGTCAAATTTAAACATCCGTGCAAGGCTAATGCGTGGGGGCACTACTACACTATGTAAACCTGTAAATCGCAAAGAATGAAGCTGCGAAACATAATAATAATGACATGTAATAATAGTTATAACATAATATTTTAATTGTAATTGTATTGTAATCTTTAGTAATGTAATTTTTTTTTTTTTTTTGTAATTTTTAGATAGCATTTTTTTTTTGTTTTTTATATTTAATTTTATGTGACTTGTTTTTTAATTTTATTGCTTTTAGTTTATTGAAGTCTGACATTTGTTGCATATTAATTTGTATTGTGTAATTTGACATTCATTCATTTCTGACAACTGTAGTATTGACATAATATTAATTTGTGTACGCTGTGTTAACCTATAATTAGCTGTGCAATAACTACTCATATATTTATTTGAATGTAAATCTTTAACATGTGAAATTGTAATAGCTGTTGGTTATCCTAATAATAAAATAAATAAATAAATAAAATAAATGGCTAAAATCATCAGTGAGATTCGCCAAAGCCCAATAAGAACGTAGCCTATCTTTTCTATTTATACATGACAGGTTTACGCTTGATGTGATCCACAATCTTGACACTCTCTTAGATTAATTCTTAGATGGACCCCTCACCGCCGCACCGGGGTGTACATAAGGGGTCTGTCAGTATTGAAAGAAACCAAAGCTTTTACACTAAGTAGAAGTAAAAGCGGTATAATTACAGGCACATAAGGCTTGATTATATTATTACGCGTGCACATTAGAATACATTAGAGCTGTGACCTCTGCCTTCTATTCGGAGGGTGTAGGTTCGAATCCGGACCGAGGCATGCACTTCCAACTTTTCATTTATGTGCAATTTAAGAAATTTAATATCACGGGTTTAATTAATAGTTAAATAATTTAACACCCACAATGACCTACAAATTGCGTGGTACATTACCTCGTTTTTTTTTTTTTATTCTTTACAAAGTTAGCCCTTCACTACAATCTCACCTGATGGTAAGTGATGATGCAGTCTAAAATGGAAGCGGGCTAACTTGTTAGGAGAAGGATGAAAATCCACACACCTTTCGGTTTCTACACGGCATCGTACCGGAACGCTAAATCGCTTGGCGATACGTCTTTGTCGGTAGGGTGGTAACTAGCCATGGCCAAAGCCTCCCACCAGCCAGACCTGGACTAATTAAGAAAATCTTAATCTGCCCAGCCGGGGATCGAACCGAGGACCTCCGTTTTGTAAATCCATCGCGCATAGCACGAGGCCGTCGTTCCGACGTTCTGAAATTTTCATTTCCTGGTAACTCAGTTAGCTACCAGAATCAAGAATTTTTATAAATGAAAAAGTAGATCGTCTCATCAAGTCATTATAGAAGCTGCGCACGAAAAATTAGCTTGTTAGTAATCAGTTCTACAAAATATTCTAGGGATGTATGACTATTTATTTAGAAAGCATAATATCTTACGGTATTTTGTTGTGGGGCAAGGCTGCTGATATACATTCTATATTTGTACTTCAAAAAAGAGCAAATAAAAAATAAAAATAAAATAAGCCTTTATTGCTGGTTTTATCATTACATACAAGTAGTTACTTGCTAACAATGTTAATAAAATATAGGGTTAACAACTAGCTAAAATAGTAATTTTCTATCCGATTGATCTCTCTGGAATAGACAAAAATAATAACGAAATGGTACCCTAGAGAGCTGTGATAGCCCAGTGGATATGACCTCTGCCTCCGACTCCAGAGGGTGTGGGTTCGAATCCGGTTCGGGGCATGCACCTCCAACTTTTCAGTTGTGTGCATTTTAAGAAATTAAATATCACGTGTCTCAAACGGTGAAGGAAAACATCGTGAGGAAACCTGCACACCAGAAAATTTCTTAATTCTCTGCGTGTGTGAAGTCTGCTAATCCGCATTAGGCCAGCGTGGTGGACTATTGGCCTAAACCCTCTCATTCTGAGAGGAGATAGAGGAAGACAGATGAAGAGATGGGAAGATGATTTTAAGAAAATAGGAGGACCACAATGGATGCGATTAGCAAAAGACAGAAATACGTAGAAAATATTAGAGGAAGCCTTTGTCTGTACAAGACAAGCTGTTTGAAAAAGAGCAATTCGATATATCAATAGCAATATATCAATTAAAATCACGCGAGTCCCTTCGTCAAAAGTTTAAAGAAATAGGTATACTAACAGTAGCCTGTCAATATATATATAACAGCATAATCTATGTGAGACAAAATATTAATTTGTACAAAAGGAGAAACCCACGTCTTACTAGACACGGGCATAAGTTAGTTATTTCTGCATATCGTCTCCAAAGAGTATAAAAATCTTTAGTAGGTTTGGGTGTACTCTTCTATAACAAGATCCCCAAGACTGTGATGGACCTGCCAATGCATAGCTTTAAGCAATGTGTCAAAAACTCATCACAAATTCATTTATTTACTTAGTAAATAAATTAATTATGAAATTTGAAAGTTTTTAAGAGTTCGCCGAATAAAAACATTCTAATTAAAATATTACGAAATATAAACGGATTGGAGCAAAACAAGCAGCCATATAAAATTCTTCCGCGACAAAAAAATTCTACGAAACTTTTATACATTCCACCGGCTGGAACTTTTTGTATTGTTTACTTATTATGAAAGAAACAACTTTTGGCGAAATTGAACTGTTATGGAGTTTTGAAGGATTTCGTGATGTTGTGTAACTTTGTTGTTATGTTGTTGTTGTTAAGAAGCTGGAATAAGCTTACAGCGACTCCATTGAAGTAATGAGTTTGACTAATCAGGTACATACCACGATAAAACGACGAGTTTTTTAATGTCGATATTTCGACCCAGTTGCATGGATCGTGGTCACGACGGGACTGAAGTTGCGAGATGCGAAGTTGACATCAGCTGTTAATCTCGTAGTTTTATCGTGGTATATATTCGTTTAAATAATATTCATAATGAACAACCACGAAATAAGTTTACAATCATTTTCTGGATTCAGTGGATAAACGTGCTAGAAGACTCATTGGCAATGAGGCAACAAACTCTAAACTTCAAAGCTTAGGGCATCGCTGAAAGGTTGTCCTGTCTGTCGGTGTTTTACAATATATATTTCGGGGAGTGCGCTCAGGAACTGTTCGATCTTGTGCCACCACTTCTACCACAGGACTGCTAGGCATCGCATAGATCTACACCGATCTTTCCGGTGCGGGGTCGCCATTCCAGCACCTTGGGACCCCAAAGTCCATCGGCTCTTCGAACTATGTGGCCTGCCCATTGCCACTTCAGCTTCGCGGCTCAAACGAACTTTAGACTGAGACATTTTGACTAAAAGTAAAAGTGGTTGCGCAATTTTCGTCTTCCTTCACTCCAGTATTGACGTATCACAGTAAATCTTTGATCTTCGCGACAACATGTGTAGTGTCGCCTGACGCACGCGTGACGTCATGACGTCAGGAGTCTGTGATATTACTGGACATGACGTCAACTGTGCGGATGTAAACACTGTCTGAGATAGGGTTGCCAACATTTCTTATGATAATCTATTTAAAATGAAAATGGAACCGACTTCAAAGACTTAAGGTACTGTTACACATGCTCTAAAATAGCATGCTAAAACTACATACAAACATACTAAAACGTGCTATTAAGTATGCTCCATACGAGCATGCTTATCATCAGTTTACATTTGCTAGCAGTATGCTCCTGAATAAGCATGCTCAAAACCAACATTCCAATTACACATGGTAATTGTATCTATCGCTGTATATCGCTGTAACAAGTTTACTTATTGAGTATGCTGATCGACTAGCATACTCAATAAGTAAACTTGTTCAGACGCGCTAAAGTCACGCGCCGTTCCGCGTCAGCGCAGCAAATAGCATGCTCATAAATCGCACGACTGTTGATTCTTGAGCAAGCTCGAAATAATCATGCTCATTATTAGCAACGTTGCGATGCACATGCTAATAAGTAGCAACTGCTCATTAGAAGCATGCTTTCGTGAAATGAGCATGTGTAACAGTAGCTGTATTTCAGTTATTTTGATTTGAACGCAAAAATACTAAAGCGATATTTGAAATACTTTTCATAAAACTGAAATGGAATCAATCTGGAATACTCTCCGAAACAAAAAAAAAAGAATTTTCAAAATTGGTCAATAAATGACGAAGTTAAGGAGGTAACAAAAAACATACGCGTCGAATTGAGAACTGTTTTTATAGTCCTGTCCTTGGATATAGTATTTAGCCATAAAGAATATAGTAGGCATTACGAAATAAGCGAAAAATACGTCTGTTTTTATAAAAACTATATTTATTTACACTTATTGCATTTTTCAAGAATGTTTGTCTTATCAGATATGCTTTTTTTCATTTTTCACGTTAAATATTTAAAAAACCAGATGCTCAAGTTTTTGATCGTTAATTTTAAATTCAAATTGGATAATAATGTCCTAGTTTTAAAATGAATAATGTTTGAAAAAATTTGTAAAGTTGTTGAAAATATAGTATTTTTGCGTACTATATAGTCGTCGTTATCAACCCATATTCGGCTCACTGCTGAGTTCGAGTCTCAGAATGAGAGGAGTTAGGCCAATAGTCCACCACGCTGGCCCAATGCGGATAAGCAGACTTCACACACGCACACAATTAAGAAAATTCTCTGGTATACAGGTTTCCTCACGATGTTTTCCTTCACCGTTTTACTATATAGTAGTATCTCGTATTTCTTCAACAGTATATAGTACGCAGACCCGAAATATAGTACAATACTATATGTGTATATATAGTACGGTTGGCAACCCTAGTCTGAAACGAGTTTCATTCATAAACTTGTTGGGAACTCTCGAGACGTTTTAAAATAGTACACAAATGAATAAAAAAAACTTCAACTGACTGCAAAAACATGAAACGTAACGTACTAAACTAAAAAGCGAAAAGTTATCCTATTATGATCCTGCTGATTTTCTGTTGATTACCTGCTGATCAAATTGAAGGCGGTGCTAGGACTTAATTCGACGGCGACAGGGAACGTCTTAAGACATCGTCTCGTTTGACTTGTGGATCCAGGAACTCATTATCTTAAACAAACTAGACGGCTTTCGTGGCGCAGTGGTATGCGCGGTGGATTTACAAGACGGAGGTCCTGGGTTCGATCCCCGGCTGGGCCGATTGAGGTTTTCTTAATTGGTCCAGGTCTGGCTGGTGGGAGGCTTCGGCCTTGGCTAGTTACCACCCTACCGACAAAGACGTACTGCCAAGCGATTTTGCGTTCCGGTACGATGTCGTGTAGAAACCGAAAGGGGTGTGGATTTTCTTCCTCCTCCTAACAAGTTATACCGCTTCCATCTTAGACTGCATCATCACTTACCATCAGGTGTGATTGTAGTCAAGGGCTACCTCGTAAAGAATAAAAAAAAAAAAAAAAAAAAACTAGACCAAGGTGGCAGTTAAAAATCACATAAACATACAATAAACTTATGACCTTTTTGCGTGGGGGTTACTAAAGTTATCCGAACGTTGCTACAAGTTTTGGTAACCTGTTAAATATGCTAATCGTAATACACCGCCGTGTGTTTTCAGGAGTTTTCGACACAAACTGTCGCAAAATTTCGCCGTGAGCTCGCACATCGTTAGGGAATTATTCCGTCTTCCTTTAGCCCGGATGCAAAGGGGAATTTAAACCTCCTGGCGGAGATAAGGGAGCGAGGGGTAGTAAAATGTCGAGGAGAAAGCAAGAATTTATTTAGGGTTAAGATGCTTAGCTTTATCTATACAATGGCTTGCTTCGTGGTTTAACCCGTGTAGATTCTTTTTTTGTGGGAATATCGAGACATTGTTTATGACTACAGGGCCTAAATTCTTTTGTGAGAGCGGATATTATGAAGCGCTGTCTCACCCCGCTGTTGCAATGTGGATTGGTGGGAAGCGGGCTAACCCGAACTAAAATTTGACTACTTCGAACATGAAGAAACGCTCGTGTTTAAAATATGTGTGAGCCGTGATAGCCTAGTGGATATGACCGCTGCCTCCGAATCCGGAGGGTGTGGGTTCAAATCCAGTCCGGGGCATGTACCTCCAATTTTCAGGTATGTGCATTTTTAGAAATTAAATATCACGTGACTCAAACGGTGAAGGAGAACATCGTGAGGAAACCTGCATACCAGAGAATTTTCTTGATTCTCTGTGTGTGTTAAGTCTGCCAATCCGCATTGATGGTCTCAATCAGCATGATTGCGACCATGCGGATTGATGGTGATGGTGATGGAAGCTGATCGAACACACGATCAGCTGTCAAGCCGTTAGCGCTGCAGGCATGTGAATAAAATAAAGGCAAACTTTTTGATAAAGGAATGATTTTATTATTTAAAAAAAAAACAAAGTAGAATTATCAAGAGTTTTTAGATATTAGTAAAATGTCAGGTGCTTAGGGTAGGCCAGGGCTGGGGAGGGGCAATTAATTCCCTTTCAGCTTCACTGATTCAATAGTTGCGGCGATAAGACGTAATAAACATACACACACACAAACTTTATAATACTAGGCTGTTTCGGGCACAAATAAATAATGATGATTGTCAATTTGGAAACTAATTGCAACTCTATAATAAATACTCATTTTATTACAATACAATATTAATCATTATACTGTAATTTTTTTTTTTTTTTTTAAATAAATATACTTAAACAATACACATCACTATCTAGCCCCAAAGTAAGCATACAGAGTAGCTTGTGTTATGGGTGCTAAGATAGTTGATATTATAATATTCATATACAATTATATACTACATATAAATACTTATATATAATGTATAAATACACAGACACTGGAAAACACTCATGCTCATCACACAAATATTTTCCAGTTGTGGGAATCGAACCCACGGCCGTGGATGCAGAGAGGCAGGGTCACTACCCACTGCGCCACGCGGCCGTCATTAATTGTGTTTTAATTATTGTGTTGTAATTAATTGTGATATTGTGCTACATTCGCAAAACCTAATTAAATGACAATTCTAGAGGTCTATAATTGTCTATTAGACAGTAATATTATTAGATAACAATTTGGTGAAAGATAATTCGAACTAAGCCAAAGGTCAGTTCGTCGGTGTTAATTGTCAATTTCTCACTCAGCCGGGGATTTAGTTGGACGGACGAAGTAAAAGGGATTATTGTAACAACTATCCCATCGAGATTGATTTTGAGGCTAAATTGGAATGTAATTTACAATGCTCAATTGTTTTAGTTAAACGTTATTGTAACACAATATTACAGTTGTAAGGACCCTCGTACTTACTATGAGATAAGTAATGCACTGGCTCATTCCTACACTGGTATGACAAGTAAACCACACACGACAACCCCGGTCAAGCGCCGATGACAGACTGTTGTTGTTATGCCCCCACTACCAATGTACATGAGATAGTGTATGTAGTATTGTATAGCCCATATTCAGCTCACTGCTGAGCTAGAGTTTCCTCTCAGAATGAGAGGGGTTAGGCCAATAGTCCACCAAGCTGGCCCAACGCGGATCGGCAGACTTCACACACGCAGAGAATTAAGAAAATTCTCTGGTATGCAGGTTTCTTAACGATGTTTCTCCTTCACCGTTTGAGACACGTGATATTTAATTTTTTTAAATGCACTCAACTGAAAAGTTGGAGGTGCATGCACCGGATCAAATTCGTACACACGCCATCTGGATTTGGAGACAGAGGTCATATCTACTGGGCTATCACAGCTGTCGACTATCAATTTTAGAGGTTTAAAATTGTCTATTAGATAACAATTTGGTGAAAGATAATTCAAACTAAACCAAAGGTCAGGTATAAATTGTCAATTTCTCACTCAGCCGGGGATTTAGTTGGACGGAGTAAAAAGGATTATTGTACCAACTATCCCTCAGAGAAAGATTTTGATGCTAAAATTGAACTGTAATTGACAATGCTCAATTGTTAACCGACTTCCAAAAAGGAGGAGGTTCTACGTTCGGCTGTATGTATGTTTTTTTTTTTTTTTTTTTTTTTTATGTATGTCCAGCGATAATTCCGTCAATTATGGACCGATTTTGAAAATTCTTTTTTTGTTTTGTAGGGTTTACTTCCAGGGTGGTCCCATTTTTTTCATGCCAGGATCTGATGATGGCATCCTGGAGAAATTGAGGGGAACTTTCGAAAGTTGTAGAGACGGCTAGTACGTTTGTTAGTGTTTCCATAAGGTATTTTAAACCACTACAACTTTATGAAAGTTTGGAGTTGGTCTGATGATGGAGCCGAAACACAAACGATGGAACTCGTCAAGGATTTACAGCAGTCATCTTATGTTTAGGCTTGATTAATTTGTATTGATGAGTACTTTCCACCTATATGGGTTGTGACTGTATTAAGGGTCTGGTGATGAAGACGAGGGCCAGTGAAGAGAACTCCTCGACGGTTCACAGTAGCTACCTTGTGTTTGGACTTGATAATATTGTATTGATAAGAACTTTCCACTTAAATAGGTTGTGACTGTACACACGCAGTGGGTATGCTAAAACTAAAAATAAAAAAATAAAAATTTTAATAAAAAAAATTCAACCGACTTCCAACTCAAAAAATAACTTTAACTAAAAAGCAAAAAATAACATCCTACCTATGTGCTACCTTCTGATCAGTTTGAAGGCGGTGCCAAGCCAGTGTCATGTTTTAATTAAAGCTCTTTCTGGAATAACCACAGAAATTTTGTAGTTTAAACGTATTTAATTAAAACATCATACAAGCAGCCATATAAAATTCTTCCGCGACAAAAAATTTTGCGAAACTTTTATACATTCCACCGGCTGGAACTTTTTGTATTGTTTACTTATTATGAAAGAAACAACTTTTGGCGAAATTGAACTGTTATGGAGTTTTGAAGGATTTCGTGATGTTGTGTAACTTTGTTGTTATGTTGTTGTTGTTAAGAAGCTGGAATAAGCTTACAGCGACTCCATTGAAGTAATGAGTTTGAATAATCAGGTACATACCACGAAAAAACAACGAGATTTTTAATGTCGATATTTCGACCCAGTTGCATGGATCGTGGTCACGACGGGACTGAAGTTGTGAGATGCGAAGTTGACATCAGCTAATCTCGTCGTTTTATCGTGGTATGAACCCGTTTAAAATCATTTGCAGCTTTGGATTCAGTGGATAAACGTGACTAGAAGACTCATTGGTAATGAGGCAACAAACTCTTAACTTCAAAGCTTAGGGCATCGACGAAAAGTTGTCCTGTCTGTCGGTGTTTTACAATATATATTTCGGGGAGTGCGCTCAGGAACTATTCGATCTTGTGCCACCACTTCTACCACAGGACTGCTAGGCATCGCACAGATCTACACCGATCTTTCCGGTGCGGGGTCGCCATTCCAGCACCTTGGGACCCCAAAGTCCATCAGCTCTTCGAACTATGTGGCCTGCCCATTGCCACTTCAGCTTCGCGGCTCAAACGAACTTTAGACTGAGACATTTTGACTAACAGTAAAAGTGGTTGCGCAATTTTCGTCTTCCTTCACTCCAGTATTGACGTATCACCATAGAATACAAATACTCACGGAGAAGAAGCACAACTACGTATAAAATAGGTGCAGACTGTGCGCTGTCACGCTAACTAGTAGTGGTTCCATTAAACTATACTTTTGGCGCGAAATTACGAACTATCTAAGATTTTGGCGCGAAATTACGAATTATCTAACTAAGTTTTGGCGCGAAATTACGAACCACAAAATTTGAAATTTTTTTCTCATACGGCTGCTTTTCAATCGCAAAATAATTTTAACAGAGTTTATTTCTCAGTCAAAATCATATTGCAATTGAAAAGCAGCCCAGTAACAAAGCTGCATCAAAATAAACCTGTATTATACAGCATTATTGTTACTAAACATGCAAGATTTTAACAAAGTTAAATCATTTAACTTATATTTTTCTGAAGATATTAGATGAATGACAAAAGGCAAACAAAATTATTTTTTTTAAGTGTTTTATTACATAGTCATAATGATCAGCACAGCAATCACAGCATGTATAAAAAAAATCACAGTAACAGGTTAAATTAAGCCAAAGGCTGTATTTTTTAGCATAATCCAGGACAGATTGGCAGCCTACATCTACGCTTTTAAGGGCCACTTCCAATTAGCCTTTGGCCTACCATGAATTTGCTTGCCCCCTGTACCAATGGAAGGTCTCTTGTCCCTTCTTTCAAGATATTTAATCATTAGTGGATGCATCATGAGGGTTGTGAAAAGTTAATTTATTCTAGATCCTCTAGAAATTCACCATAGGTCTATTAATGAGTTACCTATATAGATTATAGTTAATCTTAATTATTATCTTTGCATCATTAACATTGACAACTCATATTCGGCTCACTACTAAGCACGAATCTCACATGATAAGAAGGTTAATAATTGATTTTTAACCTTAATCAGTCATGTTTAAGAATTTTAATTTTCCGATGCAGCGCATTTTTGGATGCTTCTGCAGAAAACATTCTATTTTTTAATGTGCAGAATCTTTTGATGCATATTGCTGACACACAATTAATAATGTCATCAATATTCTCTATTTTATGCTTCAGACATCCATCTAACCAATTAAATGTAATTACCTCATTTAATTTTATTTTGATATTCTTTTTTAATTCTGAAGTATGTGAATGATTTACTAAATATTCGTTAATAATTATGGCAGATGTTTCTACACATTGAACAAATGCAATATTCATATAATTTAAACTTTCTTTATTGTCATTATATTCTTTAAAAGTAGTGAATATATGTATGGGTTCAACATTTTTAGTAATCATTATATTTTTACAAAACTTACAAGTATTGTTTTTAAGTTTTTTAAAAATAAACCCACACACATATGCGCATGCCTGCATTTCATCAGACTCTGCGTCTGGCATAATGGTATTATCGTCAGGAATATTATTAGATGTTGACAATGTATTTGAATTTGTGGACAATGTATATGTGTTTGTTTTTAAGAAAGTGGTCATATTTGTCATCAATGAGTTTGCATCTTCTTCACAATTTTTGAGGCTACTTTTATATTTTAAATTATTGACAATACTTGTTTTCAATCCTGCAATAAATTGTGGTACATTTGGATTCGGGTTAGACCCGCAGTGACCTCTTATGCAACCAAATAAATTTTCTAGAGGATCTTGATTTAGTCGTCGGGTAGCTAACGCATTAATGTTGAGTTTTTGCAAGTTATGCCAAAGCCTTTCCACAGCCCTAATGGTACGGATCCAACCATTGACAGAAGGAGGAGCGCAGCGAACCCCAATGAAACAAATATTTTGAAACAGTGTTTTCATATCATGAAACAACTGTAAATGTTCACTTTTTTTCGTTATATTTGTAAAATATCGTTTTCCTCTTTTTAAATCTGGAGTATCTGCATTCAGTGAGTCAAATATGTTGTCCATTTTACTAATTAAGGTGGCTGTAACAACTGCTTCAGGTGAAATTTCATCTGAAAAAAAAAAATATATGCAATTAATTTTATGGAATAATCTTGTATGAACTATAATTACTATCACTGAATTTAAACACTTAAATTACTTTATTCCCCTCGTTGATCCAATGGAATGATATTGATAAACCCATTTGCCTTTGAATCACAAGGTCCATCCTTGGTTAGACTCCTGGGTTGGGTAATGGCATACCTAGTACTGAGCTATTCTATCTTCTAAATTCATTAAGAATCCTAATCATTTAGTTGAAAAGTTGGTGGTTTATACCTCTCTGCCTCATACTTCAGAGAGCACCTCAGATATACCTGTTGGTCTTGAGCAATATCAATAACATCTGATAGTGGCCGTTAAATTAACAACATCACTCTTATCCTGCATACTCCCACATTGGAGCAGCATGGTGGGTCCCTCTCTATAGGAGGGAGGCCTGCCCCTGTAGTGGGTTAAAATAGGCTGATGATGATGACTTACTTCTGGCTACTTTTGCAAAAATCCCAGCTGCAACTGAGTGGCTTAACACTTGCGCTGCTAATTTTACTTTCATTTTTTGTTTCCCATTTGGATGTATATGTTGGTCTGTGAGTGCAGGTGCAAAAACAAAATTCGGATTATTATTGTCATTTTTAAAAAACTCTTTAATGTGCTCCCATTTTGCTATTCCTGTAAAGTGTAAATAAAGAAATAAATTAGCCAGACTTGCAAATACTTCAATCTTTTCCAGTATAAAGTCAATTATTAATTCTAAAAAAATATCAGTACCTGATACTGCATTGGTTGCAAAATTATCTGGACACTTTATGTTGTGTTTAAGAAAATTATTTCTAAAACATTTTAATAGGTGCGGAGGATCCATTATGGTTACAATTTCATTTTCATTATATATGAAAAAAGGTCTATCAACTGTGGATCCTAACGCATTTAACGCCCTCATATTTACTCCATCCATGTCACAAACAGTTGCAACCACAACCAAGTTATGTGAGAAACACTCAGCCAATACCTAAAAAAAATTAACTTTAAAACAAGTATACACAATTTATAAAAATCAGACAGAAAAATTGTTGTCTTAGTACACATTGAGCAATAGGCTAGTTGACACTTTTTTTAAAACAGTCTCAAATTGTCCATTATTGTTCTGCTAGATTAAATTTTTTTCTCAAGATGTGATTAAGTACCTGAAAATCTTTATTTGTAAATATTGTTTTGACAATACGAGCCAAAACACTGTTGGCCATGATGGTTTATGTTTCATGATGTCACTTTAACAAATCCTATACCAATCGGAACATTTGACAAAAATATTAGTTAACAATAATAAGATTAGGATCAATATCAAGTAAAATTGTCACGTTACAAATTGTACTACAGCATTTTTACCATTAGGAAAATTTGAAAAAAAATGTGATGTGAATTAAGCTTTACAAGAAATTCTTAAATTTTATTATTCAGTATCAGTATATTTCGGACTTTTATTCCATGTACTACACAAAATTAATATAGTAATTGAAATTGATATGAGTCAACTACTCTATTATTATATTATATTACAGAAATATATAATCTACCTACTTATACATAGAGTATGGCTTAAGTATGTAGTGTACTGTGCACCAACAAACATAATTAGAAATAAAGGTAGAGAATGCATGTCATTTGATAATTTCATAACTAAATATGTCTAATTGTTCTAAGCTTATTAATCTATTTTCACTAACTTTGGAACAAGTTAAGTATAATTATTATTATGTGTGTAATGACTAGCGATTTATACCCACACTTTTAATTTGTTTATTGGTAACAGTGAACATTGAGTATGGCTTAAGTTAATACCTCTTTAATAATGGCTTGAAGTCTATCTGCCGTCACTGAGTCTCCTGAGAAGAAGTGGGCTATGGGTTGCTTCCACCTTTTTCTCAGTCCCACTAACATGAAAACTAAGGCATGTGAAGCCATTTGCTGGTTTCTACCTTGAGAGCCATGGTCTTGGTACCCCTCAATGGCATCCGTTTTTGGGTTATAAATCAAATTTTTTCGTATTGACATCTCATCAAATAATAAAACCCATAAGTTATCTTTTTTTTCTTCACCTTGTGAAATTTCTTTTAAACTTGCCATAACTTTTTTATTCACTCCACATGGTAAATATACTCTGTTTAAAAGGCATTTTAATGTACCTGGGTTTGGCAAGCACATCATTCTTCGCAGCAATTTGTAACAGGCACTAGATTTTTTATAAATAGCTAATGCTAAAATTTTTTCATTTAAAGTCCAACGTCGGCCCTGTAGTTTCCTACGTGAATTTGTCATTTGACTCTGTAGAAGCACACCAAAAGCTGGATTTAAGTATTGATTAAATTTTTCTAAGTATTCAGTTTTTGTCAGAGCTTCTAAAAAGCATTTTCTATTTCCTTTAACATTTTTCTTTTTTTTCAAGGCCATTTTCAGCCTATATATTTTATTCAGATATTTTTTGCATTTTTTAAGTTGTTGCTTGCCAAGTTGGTTTTCTGGGTGTATAGATTTTGACACAGAAGGGCTCTGGAATAATAAAGTGCAATGTGCATTATTAGTAATCAATATAAATTATAGAGAAAGATGCTATTAATGATACAAATTAGCCCCTGACTGTAATATCACTTGAGGGTATTTGATAGCAGTCTAAGATGGGAGCACCTAACCTGGCAGTTAAAACTCCGTATAATACCAGATTGCTAAATTGATTGTATTCTGTCAGTAGGATAATAACTAGATAAAGCCTCTCACCAGACCAACTGGGTTACTATGTATCTGAATGTTGTCGTTATCAACCCATGTTTGGCTCACTGCTGAGCTCGAGACTCCTCTCAGAATGAGAGGGGATAGGCCAATTCCAGTCCACCACACTGGTCCAATGTGGATTGGCAAACTTCATGCACGCACTGTCTCATGTCCTTGTTTGAGACACATGATATATTTTTTTTTTATTCTTTAAAAGTTAGCCCTTGACTACAATCTCACCTGATGGTAAGTGATGGTGCAGTCTAAGATAGAAGCGGGCTAACTTGTTAGAAGGAGGATGAAAATCCACACCCCTTAATTTTCAGTTTCTACATGACATTGTACCGGAATGCTAAATCGCTTGGTGGTACGTCTTTGTCGGTAAGGTGGATCTATTAAGAAAATCTCAATCGGCCCTGCCGGGGATCGAACCCAGGACCTCCATTTTGTAAATCCACCGTGCATACCACTGCGCCACAAAGGCCATGTAACATATATATTTAATTACTTAAATTTAATATTATATTTAATTACTTAAAATGCACACAACTGAAAGCAAGTTATAAAGGCTACTTTTTATCCCAAAACAATCTATGATTCACACAGTATTTGTGAAAAACTGCATTTCATGGACAAAGTCACAGGCGTCCACTTGTTATAAATGTTTTGAATTTCCTTAGCAGGAATCAAACCCAGGACATTCCATTTATAAGACCACAGCTCTGACTTTTTTGCCACATAGGTCATAATTATTATTTAAAACATTTAGTTCAGTGAAATTACTATCTTAAGTTAATATTTAAAAAAAATATTTTGCATCTTACATTACATACCTTTAGAATTATAGTTTGCGGTGATGGATCTGGCAGAACCAATATAGGCTCATCCAGTACAGATAACTGTGAAGGCACAGAAGGATTCTGAAATAAGGCAATTTTTATTATAGCATAAAATCATACTATTTTTAAAATTACATGAAATATTTCAACATATTTATATATTATTACATACCACTTGACTTAAATATTTATGTGGTGTATCTGGTGGCTGAGACAAGATGGGTACATTTGGTATAGTGGGTTGTAGAGGCACTGACAATTCCTGAAATAAGGAAAAACATTCAAAATCAACAACGGGGACAAGCTATGATTGCTTTATTCTTTACTCTATTCCAATGTAATTAATAAATTATCAGCTGCTAATATACTTAAGTAAATTGCTGGGTGGTTAGGATAAGCCTGGGCAGGGGATAGGCATTCCCCTTTTCCTATTTTCTATTTACAATAACGTACTAGCAGAACACTGCTGTTTCACCTGTATAGATTCCATACCCATGGGAATACAATATGTACATGTTCATCATCATCAGCCTATTTTAAAATCCCACTACAACGCCCAGCTTTCCTCCTTATAGGAGAGTTGATTTGGAGCTTAAGCCCACCATGCTGCTCTGATGCTAGTTGACAGGCATAAGGTGATAATGTTAAATCCATTAATGACTATCAGATGTTAATGATAATAACCAGTACTGATGGCTTAACATGGCTCTGAGGTACAAAATCTGCAGATGCTATAAGATACCTACTCATATATGCCATCACAGACTTGGTGTAGAATCATAGAAGAGTTTGCACCTACCATGCACGTTATTGTTTTATTTTAAACAGAACAGAACTGACTCTTCCAACAATTATTGCCATACTTCTACCAATTTATACAAAATCTTGAAAATTATATACCAAAACTTTGCTCTGTAGTAGCTTTTTAAATTTAATTCCAAAAAAGAGGCATACAGGTAATGGCTTTGTTTAATATAAAGATAGTATAAATTTCTAGTAATAAATTTCATACCTCTGAAACGAAATGTTGCTGGGATGTTTCGACTGGTGAACTTGACACATTTGGTACAGCATTACGGTTTAACTTTTTCATTGTATCATCTGTATATGCACTGCGATGAAAATGCTTACTACACAATAACTTGTGGCTTCCGTGCAAGCCTTTCAACTCTTTCTCAGTTACATTTGCAAAACAATATTCTGCCCAAATTCGAAGCCTGAAAAATCACAATATTTTAAAATAAACCAAAATTCATCACAGATTTGAGCTTTGCTCACATATTTTGATTTTTTTAAGGGAAAAAAGGGAGACGAAAATGAGAGACATGATCATATTTACCTTGAACAACTAGATGCCTTTCCGGCTCTTGGAAAAGAATGGAAAGTAAGCGTTGGGTCCTTAAAAGCTGATGCACCGCACTTAACACACTTTCTATATTTGTCAGACATGTTAAAATATCTAACAAACTAGAAAAGAGTCACAAACTCAAAATAACAAAAGTCACTGTCTTCAATTTGCTATTAGTCTCAATCACACTGCTGCGAGTATCCTCAAGCTAACAGGGAGAGAAAAATAGAAACACTTTATCACTAAATCACATGAAAAACCACTAAAAATATGAAAACTTCGGGAAGAAAACTTTCTTATTTTTAAACCAGTGACCAGTAAAAAAAAAATACCACGTACAGTGATAAAGTATAAAGTACAAAAAAACTTTTTTAAAACTGGATTTACGGCTCTGGGTTCTAGCCCTTTGAAGCCTGTAGTCACAGTAAGAATGAGACAAAGAATCTCTTTGTCTCATTTTAAATGTTTCCATGAAAAGTCTGCAGTGACTCCATACAAAGTTGCCTCCCCCTGCGTATCACAGTAAATCTTTGATCTTCGCGACAACATGTGTAGTGTCGCCTGACGCACGCGTGACGTCATGACGTCAGGAGTCTGTGATATTACTGGACATGACGTCAACTGTGCGGATGTAAACACTGTCTGAGATAGGGTTGCCAACATTTCTTAAAATAATCTATTTAAAATGAAAATGGAACCGACTTCAAAGACTTAAGGTACTGTTACACATGCACTAAAATAGCATGCTAAAAACGTACTATTAAGTATGCTCCATACGAGCATGCTTCTCATCAGTTTACATTTGCTAGCAATAAGCATGCTATTTTTAAGTATGCTCCTGAATAAGCATGCTCAAAACCAACATTCTAATTACACATGCTAATTGTATCTATCGCTGTATGAGAGATGAAGGTGAACAGAATACAGAATAGCAATGCTGATCGACTAGCATACTCAATAAGCAAACCTGTTCAGGCGCGCTAAAAGCACACCTCCTTCCATCCGCGCAGCATGTAGCATGCTCATAAATCGCACGACTGTTGATTTTTGAGCAAGCTCAAAATAAGCATGCTCATTATTAGCAATGTTGCGATACACATGCTAGTAAGTAGCAACTGCTCAATATTAACATGCTTCTATACCGATATATGAAATGGGATCAATCTGGAATCTCTTTGAAACAAAAAAAGAATTTTCAAAATCGGTCAATAAATGACGAAGTTGTGAGGCAACAAACATTATTAAAAAAAAAAACAAAAAACATACTAGTCGAATTCAGAACCTTTTTATAGTCTTCTCCTTGAAATCCTCCTTTTTGAAGTCGGTTCATAAATATAGCACCTATTTTTCGGATTCAGCCATAAAGAATATAGTACGCTTTAAGAAAATATAGTATATTACGAAATAAACGAAAAAATACGTCTGTTTGTCTTAACAGATATGCTTTTTTTCATTTTTCACGTTAAATATTTCAAAAACCAGAAACTCAACTTTTTGATCGTTAATTTTAAGTTCAAATTGGATGCTAGTGTCTCTAGTTTTAAAATAAAAGATGTTTGAAAAAATTTGTATAGTTGTTGAAAATATAGTATTTTTGCGTACTATATAGTCGTCGTTATCAACCCATATTCGGCTCACTACTGAGCTCGAGTCTCCTCTCAGAATGAGAGGGGTTAGGCCAATAGTCCACCACGCTGGCCCAATGCGGATAAGCAGACTTCACACACGCACACAATTAAGAAAATTCTCTGGTATGCAGGTTTCCTCACGATGTTTTCCTTCACCGTTTTACTATATATTAGTATCTCGTATTTCTTCAACAGTATATAGTACGCAGACCCGAAATATAGTACAATACTATATGTATTGTATATATATATTATATAGTACGGTTGGCAACCCTAGTCTGAAACGAGTTTCATTCATAAACTTGTTGGGAACTCTCGAGACGTTTTAATATAGTACACAAATGAATAAAAAAAAACTTCAACTGACTGCAAAAACATAAAACGTAACGTACTAAACTATAAAGCGGAAAAATAACATCCTATTATGTTCCTCCTGCTTTTCTGTTGATTACCTGCTGATCAAATTGAAGGCGGTGCTACGACTTAATTCGACGGCGACAGGGAACGTCTTGAGACATCGTCTCGTTTGACTCTTTGATCCAGGAACTCATTATCTTAAACAAACTAGACGGCTTTCGTGGCGCAGTGGTATGCGCGGTGGATTTACAAGACGGAGGTCCAGGGTTCGATCCCCGGCTGGGCCGATTGAGGTTTTCTTAATTGGTCCAGGTCTGGCTGGTGGGAGGCTTCGGCCTTGGCTAGTTACCACCCTACCGACAAAGACGTACTGCCAAGCGATTTTGCGTTCCGGTACGATGTCGTGTAGAAACCGAAAGGGGTGTGGATTTTCTTCCTCCTCCTAACAAGTTATACCGCTTCCATCTTAGACTGCATCATAACTTACCATCAGGTGTGATTGTAGTCAAGGGCTACCTCGTAAAGAATAAAAAAAAAAAAAAAAAAACTAGACCAAGGCGGCAGTTAAAAATCACATAAACATACAATAAACTTATGACCTTTTTGCGTGGGGGGTTACTAAAGTTATCCCAATGTTGCTAGAAGTTTAGGTAACCTGTTAAATATGCTAATCGCAATACACCGCCGTGTGTTTTCAGGAGTTTTCGACACAAACTGTCGCAAAATTTCGCCGTGAGCTCGCACATCGTTAGGGAATTATTCCGTCTTCCTTTAGCCCGGATGCAAAGGGGAATTTAAACCTCCTGGCGGAGATAAGGGAGCGAGGGGTAGTAAAATGTCGAGGAGAAAGCAAGAATTTATTTAGGGTTAAGATGCTTAGCTTTATCTATACAATGGCTTGCTTCGTGGTTTAACCCGTGTAGATTCTTTTTTTGTGGGAATATCGAGACATTGTTTATGACTACAGGGCCTAAATTCTTTTGTGAGAGCGGATATTATGAAGCGCTGTCTCACCCCGCTGTTGCAATGTGGATTGGTGGGAAGCGGGCTAACCCGAACTAAAATTTGACTACTTCGAACATGAAGAAACGCTCGTGTTTAAAATATGTGTGAGCCGTGATAGCCTAGTGGATATGACCGCTGCCTCCGAATCCGGAGGGTGTGGGTTCAAATCCAGTCCGGGGCATGTACCTCCAATTTTCAGGTATGTGCATTTTTAGAAATTAAATATCACGTGACTCAAACGGTGAAGGAGAACATCGTGAGGAAACCTGCATACCAGAGAATTTTCTTGATTCTCTGTGTGTGTTAAGTCTGCCAATCCGCATTGATGGTCTCAATCAGCATGATTGCGACCATGCGGATTGATGGTGATGGTGATGGAAGCTGATCGAACACACGATCAGCTGTCAAGCCGTTAGCGCTGCAGGCATGTGAATAAAATAAAGGCAAACTTTTTGATAAAGGAATGATTTTATTATTTAAAAAAAAAACAAAGTAGAATTATCAAGAGTTTTTAGATATTAGTAAAATGTCAGGTGCTTAGGGTAGGCCAGGGCTGGGGAGGGGCAATTAATTCCCTTTCAGCTTCACTGATTCAATAGTTGCGGCGATAAGACGTAATAAACATACACACACACAAACTTTATAATACTAGGCTGTTTCGGGCACAAATAAATAATGATGATTGTCAATTTGGAAACTAATTGCAACTCTATAATAAATACTCATTTTATTACAATACAATATTAATCATTATACTGTAATTTTTTTTTTTTTTTTAAATAAATATACTTAAACAATACACATCACTATCTAGCCCCAAAGTAAGCATACAGAGTAGCTTGTGTTATGGGTGCTAAGATAGTTGATATTATAATATTCATATACAATTATATACTACATATAAATACTTATATATAATGTATAAATACACAGACACTGGAAAACACTCATGCTCATCACACAAATATTTTCCAGTTGTGGGAATCGAACCCACGGCCGTGGATGCAGAGAGGCAGGGTCACTACCCACTGCGCCACGCGGCCGTCATTAATTGTGTTTTAATTATTGTGTTGTAATTAATTGTGATATTGTGCTACATTCGCAAAACCTAATTAAATGACAATTCTAGAGGTCTATAATTGTCTATTAGACAGTAATATTATTAGATAACAATTTGGTGAAAGATAATTCGAACTAAGCCAAAGGTCAGTTCGTCGGTGTTAATTGTCAATTTCTCACTCAGCCGGGGATTTAGTTGGACGGACGAAGTAAAAGGGATTATTGTAACAACTATCCCATCGAGATTGATTTTGAGGCTAAATTGGAATGTAATTTACAATGCTCAATTGTTTTAGTTAAACGTTATTGTAACACAATATTACAGTTGTAAGGACCCTCGTACTTACTATGAGATAAGTAATGCACTGGCTCATTCCTACACTGGTATGACAAGTAAACCACACACGACAACCCCGGTCAAGCGCCGATGACAGACTGTTGTTGTTATGCCCCCACTACCAATGTACATGAGATAGTGTATGTAGTATTGTATAGCCCATATTCAGCTCACTGCTGAGCTAGAGTTTCCTCTCAGAATGAGAGGGGTTAGGCCAATAGTCCACCAAGCTGGCCCAACGCGGATCGGCAGACTTCACACACGCAGAGAATTAAGAAAATTCTCTGGTATGCAGGTTTCTTAACGATGTTTCTCCTTCACCGTTTGAGACACGTGATATTTAATTTTTTTAAATGCACTCAACTGAAAAGTTGGAGGTGCATGCACCGGATCAAATTCGTACACACGCCATCTGGATTTGGAGACAGAGGTCATATCTACTGGGCTATCACAGCTGTCGACTATCAATTTTAGAGGTTTAAAATTGTCTATTAGATAACAATTTGGTGAAAGATAATTCAAACTAAACCAAAGGTCAGGTATAAATTGTCAATTTCTCACTCAGCCGGGGATTTAGTTGGACGGAGTAAAAAGGATTATTGTACCAACTATCCCTCAGAGAAAGATTTTGATGCTAAAATTGAACTGTAATTGACAATGCTCAATTGTTAACCGACTTCCAAAAAGGAGGAGGTTCTACGTTCGGCTGTATGTATGTTTTTTTTTTTTTTTTTTTATGTATGTCCAGCGATAATTCCGTCAATTATGGACCGATTTTGAAAATTCTTTTTTTGTTTTGTAGGGTTTACTTCCAGGGTGGTCCCATTTTTTTCATGCCAGGATCTGATGATGGCATCCTGGAGAAATTGAGGGGAACTTTCGAAAGTTGTAGAGACGGCTAGTACGTTTGTTAGTGTTTCCATAAGGTATTTTAAACCACTACAACTTTATGAAAGTTTGGAGTTGGTCTGATGATGGAGCCGAAACACAAACGATGGAACTCGTCAAGGATTTACAGCAGTCATCTTATGTTTAGGCTTGATTAATTTGTATTGATGAGTACTTTCCACCTATATGGGTTGTGACTGTATTAAGGGTCTGGTGATGAAGACGAGGGCCAGTGAAGAGAACTCCTCGACGGTTCACAGTAGCTACCTTGTGTTTGGACTTGATAATATTGTATTGATAAGAACTTTCCACTTAAATAGGTTGTGACTGTACACACGCAGTGGGTATGCTAAAACTAAAAATAAAAAAATAAAAATTTTAATAAAAAAAATTCAACCGACTTCCAACTCAAAAAATAACTTTAACTAAAAAGCAAAAAATAACATCCTACCTATGTGCTACCTTCTGATCAGTTTGAAGGCGGTGCCAAGCCAGTGTCATGTTTTAATTAAAGCTCTTTCTGGAATAACCACAGAAATTTTGTAGTTTAAACGTATTTAATTAAAACATCACTGGCTTGGCACCGCCTTCAAACTGATCAGAAGGTAGCACATAGGTAGGATGTTATTTTTTGCTTTTTAGTTAAAGTTATTTTTTGAGTTGGAAGTCGGTTGAATTTTTTTTATTAAAATTTTTTTTAGTAATGTAAATATGAAGAATTAAATTCAGATTTTTTTCAGAATTAGAATAAGAGGTGTTATTGAAAGGCCTAATAACTAATATTATAAGGAGAAACGTCGACATTTTCAAGAGCCTTGTATTTATATAAATTAATTTACATGACGCTATATATATTATAAAGCAATTATTCATAAGTTGTGGGCGGTTAAAGAATCTGGCCCTGTAGTTATGTGGCACGTCGATTCTATTTCTACAAACGCTAACGTTTCGAAAAGTAACAAAAGGGAATATAGTATGGGGATGACAGATCCGATCGACAACTTGATCACGTGACTTGTCAATAGCGAATGTCATTCCTTTACGTTTTGAATTTTCGAAGCGTTTGCGATCGTAGAAGGAGAATCGAGGTCTTGATTCTGCTTAGAATAAATACGCGTGGGTTGGGGCTTCGTTAATGAAAATATTTTAATTCTAAAATTAATAACGAAGCTGTAGTTAATTATGTTTGTACGCCCATACAAGTTAACGTTGTAATATAACACAAAAATATGGGGAGTTGTACTTCTGCTAAATTACTTTATTATACTTTTAGAATACTAATACATTTGATAGTAATCGCATACTTTATATCATCATCATCATATGAGCCGTTGGACATCCACTGCTGGACATAGGCCTCTTGTATCCTTTTTTTTTATTCTTTACAAGCTAGCCCTTGACTACAATCTCACCTGATGGTAAGCGATGATGCAGTCTAAGATGGAAGCGGGCTAACTTGTTAGGAGACGGATGAAAATCCACACCTCTTTCGGTTTCTACACGGCATCGTAGCGGAACGCTAAATCGCTTGGCGGTAAGTCTTTGCCGGTAGGGTGGTAACTAGCTACGGCCGAAGCTTCCCACCAGCCAGACCTGGACAAATTAAGAAAATCTCAATCTCCCAGCCGGGGATCGAACCCAGGACCTCCGTTTTGTAAATCCACCACGCATACCACTGCTGGACATAGGCTTCTTGTATCCTAGACCGATTTAAAAAATTCTTTCACCATTAGAATCCTACATTATATCCTTGAAGAACAAAGGCTATGCGCTGTGATATGACCTCTGCCTCCGATTCCGGAGGGTGTGGGATCGAATCCGGTCCGCGGCATGCAACTACAAATTTTCAGTTGTGTGCATTTTAAGAAATTAAATATCACGTGTCTCAAACGGTGAAGGAAAACATCGTGAGGAAACCTGCACACCAGAGAATTTTCTTAATTCTCTGCGTGTGTGAAGTCTGCCAATCCGCATTGGGCCAGCGTGGTTGACTATTTGCCTAACCCCTCTAATTCTGTATATGGGTTGATAATGATGAACAAAGGCAAATTTGTATCCATATTCCCACGGGAACGGGAACTACGCGGTAAAACCACATGGCCTCCGCTAGTTAGCTAGTTAGTAATAAATGAAACGGAAGTAGAACTTTACTAACTCGGTACAAAAGCTTTTAGTTTCAAACAAAACAACAAACAAATTACACCTACTTTGTGCTGTTGTTTTTGTTTTATTCAGTTGTTTTGTTCTTGTTGCTACAAGTTCAATGAGACAGCTCTGTGGTCAGTGAGGTAACTGAGCATTATTGAAATATATTGTCTATGAACCTAAAACAAACTCGGCAAAGTTATTCTTTGGTGTAACCTTACCACAATGTTATTTGTCTATGAACCTTTGTAAACAAACTCGGCAAAGTTATTCTTTGGTGTCACCACGGTGTTATTTAAAGAACATTGCCTTTTTAATACCATGTTTAAGTGAATACTAGCAAACGCCCGGCTCTTTTATCTGTAATATGTTGCTCGCTGATAACGTAGCTTTTCATTGGTGAAAGAATTACTTTAAAATCGGTTTTTATGATTTAGGCGTGAAAGCTTAAATAAAAACAGAGAGAAAAACTAAATTCCACGAATAAATCGAAATAAATAAATTCAATTCCAGGATTTGGGGATATTACATGATTTCATCCAATTAAAAGATAGCTTTGAATAATCAAAAATTAGAAGTTAGAACTTATTTTTATTAGACACAGATGTGACTTACAAACAATAAGAAAACTGATGTCGAACAAAGGTTATGATTCACAACATTTGTCAGGACAACTTAATTAACAAATCAAAATGTAACCAAACTAAGACCCTAGAATGACAGAGAATGACCTTGAGTGGATTCACGCACTTGTGAACGTTGTGTAGGGTTAAAGACGTGTTTGACAGTTAACAAATACTCCCCTTTTCCATTCAAGTCACTCTCATAAAGAATTACACAACAAGAAATGTGGACTGTAGACGGTTGAAACGCCACGAGCGTATTGACGCCGACAATACGACAAGCTCTTTATATCGCAAATCGTTCCCGCCAACCGATCGCTACCCCTCTCTAAATCCCTACTCTTTACGAAACAAGTCGCATCACCTGACGTCAGATCCGTCTCAGACTACTATTTCCTACATTATATTATAAAATAGTATGTGTTAAGTTCTAAGCCGTACAAGGCTGTATAGAAAAGGGTTTCGTCAGTAAAGCATTGCTAATTCTGTTTTATTATACTTTGACACTAATTCAGTGGGATAGACAAAGGCAGCAAGCTCTCGCATGCAATTAAGATAAAATGTTTATTACAAATATGTGGTAACGTTGGCTTAATTTTACAACATCCAGGGCCGGATTAAGTAGATGTGCCCGTAGCAAATTTCAAAAAAAATAAGTGCATAAAGTCTGAAATGAGGTTGCCTCTGAAATTAGAAGCTAATAGTTTAAAACTTATGATGTTATAATTTAAGTACGTAATTGTTAATCTTTTTACTATACTGGTACATCATACTAATCACACTAATATTATAAAGGCGAAAGTTTGTGTGTAAGTGTGTATGTTTCTTCCTCCTTTGCGCTGCGGATACTGAAGCGATTTGGCTGAAATTTGGAATAGAAATAGATTTTACTCTGTATTTACACCTATAGGCTACTTTTCATCTCAGAAAAATCCATTATTCCCGCGGGATTTGTGAAAACAGAATTCCACGCGGACGAAGTCGCGGGCGTCTGCTAGTATTTCAATGTTTTTAATACTTATCAATAACAATAATTAAATTTTGATTCGCTGAAACATTTGTAGTTTATTTTGTTTCATATGTTATATTAAAAAATGGATATAAGTAAAGACTTCAAACCATTTTTAGCAAACGTTTAAAAGCTCGAAATGCGGTCTAGCCTGAGGAAAACCGAAAACAAAATAAGCCAAGTTCTTTATTATCACCACCATATACGAGTACATATTGGTTTCGATACGGCTCTTATTTGCTCAGGGCCCATATCACCTACTCTTTACGCGGTCAATCCGGCACTGGTGACATTTATAAAATAACCCTGTGCACGATAAACTTTAACGAAAATGTACGTACAAACTAGAGTGCCCGTATAAGTTAGTTAAAAAGCTTTTGGCACAGTTTTACAACACAATTTTGTGTTTTACGATTTTCTGCAACAGTTACAATTTAACTAGAACGTTGAAACATACACTGGTGGGTACGAGGAACTCCGCCAAACAACTATTATTTAACTTGTGAGTTTCGTGCGGTAGTAATTTACCCGTTAAAAATTTATCTAACTTTTTAAAGTGAACTGAATTTTGTACGCAATTTTTCAGTAGGTAATGTTATGCTAATTTAAAGTTCTTCCACATCTCCATAAATCAGGATTTAATTGAGCAGTTGAAGTCGGGAGTTAATAAATAAGTTTATTTACAAGACGGAGGTCCTGGGTTCGATCCCCGGCTGGGTCGATTGAGATTTTCTTAATTGGTCCGGTCAGGTCTGGCTGAGGCAGGTGGGAGGCTTCGGCCGTGGCTAGTTACCACCGTACCGGCACAGACATGCCGCCAAGTGATTTAGCGTTCCGATACGATGTCGTGTAGAAACAGAAAGGGGTGTGGATTTTCATCATCCTCCTAACAAGTTAGCCCGCTTCCATCTTAGACTGTATCATTACTTACCATCAGGTGAAATTGTAATCAAGGGCTAACTTGTAAAGAATAATAAAAAAAAAATGAAAAAAATAAAAAAAAACATAATATACATTTCATCAATAGCCCGTATTCGTCCATAGGCCTCCTGGACATAGGCCTTTCCGAGAGCGCGCCACACACGATCCTCAGCCTTCCTCATCCAGCCACTTCCCACTAACTTCTGGATGTCGTCGGACCATCTAGCTGGAGGGCGTCCTACACTGCGTTTGCTGGTACGCGGTCTCTACTCCAGAACACGTCTGGCCCAACGGCCATCTGTTCTACGACAGAAATGGTCCGCCCACTGCCACTTCATTTTGCTAATCATTTGGACTACATCAATTATTATCGTTAGATATCCGTAGATTAGATATAGTTAGTTATCCGTAGATTTCCTCGTTCCGAATTTTATCCTTCAGAGAGACTCCTAACATAGTCCACTCCATAGCTCGCTGAGCGACGTTAAATTTGTGGATAAGGCCAATCGTCAGTGTCCACGTTTCCGCTCCATACGTCATCACAGGCAAGACACACTCATTAAAGACTTTTGTCTTCAGGCTTTGGTAATATTCGTCATCAACCCATATTCGGCTCACTGCTGAGCTCGAGTCTCCTCTCAGAATGAGAGGGCTTAGGCCAATAGTCCACCACGCTGGCCCAATGCGGATTGGCAGACTTCACACACGCAGAGAATTAAGATAATTCTCTGGTATGCAGGTTTCCTCACGATGTTTTCCTTCACCGATTGAGACACGTGATATTTAATTTCTTAAAATGCACACAACTGAAAAGTTGGAGGTGCATGCCCCGGACCGGATTCGAACCCACACCCTCCGGAATCGGAGGCAGAGGTCATATCCACTGGGCTATCACGTCGTCGTAATCTACATCGTCGTTTTGGTAATATACATTTAATGTAATATAATATATTGGATAGTTCGAAGAGCCGATGAACGTTGGGGTCCCAAACTGCTGGAATGGCGACCCCGCACTAGTAAGCGCAGTGTTGGCCGACCCCCAACCAGGTGGACTGACGACATCAAGCGAGTCGCAGGGATTCGCTGGATGCAGGTGGCTCAGTATCGTGATGTTTGGAAGTCCTTACAAAAGGCCTATGTCCTGCAGTGGACGTCCATCTGCTGATATGATGATGATAATGTTGAATATATTGGCAAATTTAATATTGTATGTTCTGACGATGGCCGTGTCTTGTGCCACCAAATAACAAACTTTAATTAAAATGTTAAGGTTCTACATATGACCACGATGCTTTCTGCTTGATCCAGTAACAACATATAAAATAATGTTTGTTTATTGCTTTTAAAAACAAATCATTGTTAAATCATAAGTGCCATGGGCATGATAGGGAAGTTACCTGGATCAAAAGATATAACACCTAATTTATAGATGGTTACTCGTACAAGGGCCCAATAGTTAGCTCGAACCTCGATCCAAGACGCATCGTCAATGTAAAAATGCCTATTTTTATTCCATTTAGATAAATTACCTTGATCCAACAGATATATCAGCTAATTAATAGATGGCTGCAAAGGCCCAGAAGTAAGCTCTATCAGCAAAGGAGATGTCCGAAATTGGGCCCTTTTCAGAACGATACAGAAATGAAAAATGTACTAAAAATCATGTATATTTTACTAGATTACTCCATTAGAATTTTAACCGAAATAATTTGTATTAGCATTATTTTCACACCGATCGTAGTGATTTATTATCCTCTTTGATGCACTTTTCACTGATTGTCTGTTGTCTTTTCTAACGCAATGTCAAAGTAAATGAATGAATGAGATGAATTAAAATGCAACGAATTTCATGTCTAAGGGATACGAATTATTGCCCACCTGTAACAAGTAATTTAACTGATTAGGCAAATATAGATTTCTTTGATTTGGGTCTTTACAAGGGCCGAAAAGTTAGCTCAACCTCACTACAAAAGGCCCATGTGCGAAGGCCCATTTCCACGCGCTAATTAGAAGATTACCTAAAAGATGTTTGTCTAAGATCGTGCGTCATTTCGGCTTAGCCAGGCTTAGCACGGCTCAGTCAGGCTTAACGCGTACACAAATGGGGTGAATTTAGCTGAAAACGCGCAATTTAGCCGCCTTTTATCGCTGACTTCGTTTTATGTCGCATTCGTTGTGAATTCTGCCTACTGAGCATTCATTTCATAAGTATTTACAATTTGAGTTTTTTTTATAAACTAGCCGACCGGTGGTTTCACCCGTGTAGTTCCCGTTCTCGTGAGATTACGGGGATAAAATATAGCTTTTGGCACTAGCAAATATCGTGACTTTCTGTCAGTAAAGGAATTTTTAAAATCGGTTCATTAGATTGATTAATCGACTGGGCCGATTGAGGATTTCTTAATTGGTCCAAGTCTGGCAGGTAGGAGGCTTTGGTAGTAGCTAGTTACCACCCTACCGGCAAAGATGGTACCGCCAAGCGATTTAGCGTTCAGGTACAATATCGTGTAGTTCGGTTTCTATTTGGAGTGTGGATTTTATCCAGCTCCTAACAAGTCCCGCTTCCATTTAGACTACAATCACTTACCATCAGGTGTGATTGTAATCAAAGGCTTACATGTAAAGAATGAAATAGACAGAGTGTAGATTTTGTTCTATATATGTAAGTATAGATTTAATTAATCAAGTTAGGCTCTGTATTACTTGACATGACTTCGTGTCAGGTTTTGACGATCATAGTTTTCCGTACGTAATATTGAATGTAATATCAAGCGAGTTTCCAACTCTATCCTGGGACATGGAAAATATAATTATGTTTGGATTGGATTGCTTAGGGTTGGCGACTATGGTATGTAATGCATTTAGACCAAAATGTATTTTGCACTAAATGCATACGTAGCCATTTATGAACTTGTCGGCGAATGAGTTATTTGATCGGTTAGCTAAATCTAGGATAATTATTGTGATAATATTAGAATCAGATTTTCATGTAATAAGGATTTAATTATTTACTGTTTAAATAAATAAGACTGTGAAAGATTAATCACGTGACTCTCGTCAAATAGTATTGCGTTGAAATGGCGCGTAGGCGGTACGCTTTACGGAGTAGAGACGCCCTGCCGCTTTGTAGCCTGCTGGTTGAGCAGTTCAGTGTAATCAAGTTATTGGAATGGATGGTCGTCTTCCATTTGTGAAATAGTAATGATGCAATGTTAAAATAGTGATAGTGTTTTGGAACTTCAGTGGGTGAGTTATCAGTATAGTCCGACCATTTCATTGTTAGTTACTTGCTAGGAGCCAACACGAGCGGGGATGGGGAGCGTTTACATGTAATAAAAGGGCCCTTTAACCCAGTTACTAGCGTTTGCCAGCCCGTAATCTCGCTCGTGCTTGACTACCTGCCCTATGATAGATAACCCTGGTTTACATGTGACGGTATCGGCGCTGTACTTGATCAATATTGTAGTTAGAGGATAGCATAAAGCATAGTGAAACTGTATCAGCAAGTTAAATGGTCGTTCCAGTAATGACCGATAGTGTGTATGTATACTTTGTGTATCTGCCATCCTTGACACGTAAAGCTTAGAACCTGCTCTGAGGCTACAGCTTCTCCGTTATCAGAAGTAGTATTTAGTATGCCCCGTCGTCAAACTTATACTGTTCGACGAGATTGCATACGAAGCCATACATGGCTTTGTATCGTCGTCGTCATCAACCCATATTCGGCTCACTGCTGAGCTCGAGTCTCCTCTCAGAATGAGAGGGATAAGGCCAATAGTCCACCACGCTGGCCCAATGCGGATTGGCAGACTTCACACACGCAGAGAATTAAGATAATTCTCTGGTATGCAGGTTTCCTCACGATGTTTTCCTTCACCGATTGAGACACGTGATATTTAATTTCTTAAAATGCACACAACTGAAAAGTTGGAGGTGCATGCCCCGGACCGGATTCGAACCCACACCCTCCGGAATCGGAGGCAGAAGTTATATCCTTATAATAGGCTTTGTATACAATTTCCTAAAATTATATTTATTTTTTCTAATTATGACTAATTATAATTTAAAGAACATAAAATATATTTTCATCAAAAAATCTTTTTATTTCCATCTGCTTCATAATTCATGCAATAAGGGGTTAAAGAAAACCATAGAGTAATGGAAAATACTTCCGAGCACCCTGTATAGAAAACTTAGATGTGGCAGCCCTACACCCCGTGACATGTTTTCCAGTTTGCGAGTCGTATTGTTGTAATCCAATCATATCTCGGATATAACAGGCAATCCTTTATCCGAGCTCGCAGTCAGTATTCTGCAGTCGGTTATATTATAGGTACTGCCTCGTTGTTCCAATGGGGATGATGACTAGGTCTTAATATATTGATTTTTATGATACATTCAGGTACATAAGGTCAATGTTAACTGATTTATACATAAAAGCAAAGATTGTCTGGATATTTGCAAAATAAATAAGATTATAAAATTTCAAAATCTATTAAATTTTTTTTATCGTAATTAGATGAAAATTCATACAGTTTTAGCTTCCTTACATTAAATGTGACATTTTTCAATAAATGAACTATAGACATAAACGCACAAATAACAAAGATATTAGTAATTTTGTTTGAACGCCCATACAAACCTAACAATCAGCGAGCCAACGACGTCACTAAATCGTGCCATTTTGTATGGAGCGTTTTTCAGGGACCCGCGGCAGCGCCGCAAATCTGACCCTTTAAATCCCTGTAGCTTCGAAAGTAATGATCGCAGATACCCTGTTACTTTTACAAAATTGCTTTGCTATTAGTATACTCTTAATTTATACACAATTTAAAAAACTGTCATCATCCCTATTGTAATTCAGCTATTGGTTATGAGGTTCATCATCATCATCATATCAGCTGAAGGAAGTCGATGGCAGTCCACTGCAGGACACAGGCCTTTTGTAGGGACTTCCAAACATCACGATACTGAGCCACCTGCATCCAGCGAATCCCTGCGACTCGCTTGATGTCGTCAGTCCAACTGGTGGGGGGTCCACCAACACGGCGCTTTCCAGTGCAGGGTCGCCATTCCAGCACCTTGGGACCCCAACGTCTATCGAAAATATAATATAAGATCCAGGCAGAAATAAGATGCATTGCAAAACATATATTCTTTCTTTCTGTCTTTCTTTTTCATTATTAACACCACTAGTCGAGTGCCGTTAGGCTTAGGCAAATATGGTAAAACCATCGAATCAACAGCCTTATATTAAGTTTGGAAATGTGTTTTACATAATGTATAGAAAAATGTTAAAGAAAATATTTTGTTGGATCTCAATTTTTTAATTATTATTAATATAAATAATTATTATTATTTCTGAGATTTCCTTCAATTATATTTGTTTTACCCGCGTAATTCTCGCGTTCTCGTAAAAATACGGGAATAAAATACAGCCTAAATACTCAAAAATAACGTGGCCTTGTATAAACTTTAAGCCGCGTCCACACGTGTGTAACGCGTAATGTAAGCTTACGTGTAATTATCGGCTACTTACCTCTTTTGTAAACAGTGTTTAAACTGATTTATGGAAGCATTATAAGCTATATTTTATTTTGTCCAGTCATTAATAACCAGTAAAAAATTTAATATAAATAAAAAAATATCTACGTAAAATTTTTGCCGCCGAAACACAACACATTAGCAAGTGACGTCATTCATAGAGATAACAGCGTGATCGGCGTTTGCAGTGATGTGATATAATCACGTCACCGCAAACGCCAATCACAAATCGATGCCTTGTAGCGATTGACGTCTCAGTTTATGATTGGCGTTTGCGGTGACGTGATAAAAATACAATTTTGTTTTATAACAATATTACAATTACGAGATTATTTTCACAAATATAAATGTGATTAGAGTTTCTAGGCATCTAAACTGCCTATATGCAAAAATCTTCTTAGTTTTATACAGCAGGCGAGTAGCCTATTTAGTTTCAACAGTGTGGACGGCACACGAAATCAAAGCGAATAGGGATGATGACAGTTTTTTTTAATTGTATATAAATTAAGAGATTGCTAATAATAAAGCAATTTTGTAAAAGGAACAGGGTATCTGCGATCATTACTTTCGGAGCTACAGGGATTTAAAGGGTCAGATTTGCGGCGCTGCCACGGATCCCTGAAAAACGCCCCATACAAAATGGCACGAACTAATGACGTCGTAGGCAATGTAATGATCGTTAGATTTGTATGTGCGTTCAAACAAAATTACTAATATCTTTGTTATTTGTGCGTTTATGTTTATAGTTCATAAATTAAAAAATGTCACATTTAATGTAAGAAAGCTAAAACTGTAAGAATTTTCATCTAATTACGATAAAAGATTTTTAATAGATTTTGAAATTTTATAATCTAATTTATTTTGCAAATATCCAGTCAATCTTTATGTATAAATTAGTTAACATTGACCTTATTTACCCGAATGTATCATAAAAATCAATTTATTCAAACCTAGTCATCATCCCCATTGTCTACGCGAATCTATTTCAAAAGCTGTTTCTAACAGTAGCGAGCAGCAAACACCTTTGCATAAAATCGACGAATCAGCCCGAACCCCGCGTTCGTATAAAATGCTCGTAGTGCCGTCCACACGTGGAATTCGCTTTACATTACACGGTGGATTACATTACGCGTTACTCACGTCTGGACCCGGCTTTACGTCTTTCCACTATAACTTCCAACCTCCGGGTTGCTCTCAATATTTCACAAACCGATTTGAATACAAGACCCTATGACCCATACCCACATAAGCTAACCACTGAACCATCGAGGCAATTTAACTTATTTACTTAAACAAAATTAATATTCCCTCGAGTCCGTGAAAAGTTTTAAGTAGAAATTACATAAATTAGTAGAATTTATTTTGAGCTTAGTTTGGACTTCGGTGACCATTTAACGTCTGGTTCTCTTTTCGGACATTTTTGAGGATCATCTGTAGTTCCTACGCCTAACCCTATATACCAATATCAAAGGTCAACATACTACAAAGACATTGTGATGAAAGAGATGCTATATTGTTGGCCAATATCGGTAAAGTCAAAAATATGTAGTAGGTAGGTATGGTGGGGTACGGTGAGGTACGGTAGGGATGGTGACAAATGGTGTTTTTTAAATTGTAGGTACACAAATTAGGAGTATGCTAATAGTAAAACAATTTTCTAAAAGTAACAGGATATCTGCGATCATTACCACGGATCCCTAAAAAACGTTTCATACAAAATAGCACGAATTAATGACGTCGTAGATCGTTAGATTTGTGTGGGCGTTCAAACTAAATTACAAATAACTTTGTTATTTGTGCGTCAATGTATAATGTACAAATATTAAAAATGTCATGTTTAATGTAAGGAACATTAATTAATTAATTTAATGAAGGAAAAAAAAGATGTATGATTTTTTAGCTTCCTTACATAAAATTCTTTTTATAATCCTATTATCAAAAGAATTTTATATAAGGAATATAGTAGACATTTATAATCCTATTTATTTTGCAAACATCCAGACAATCTCTGTTTTTACATATTAGTTAGTTTATATTGACCTTATTTACCCGAATGTTTCATATAAATCAATATATTCAAACCTAGTCATCATCCCCATTAGATCTGCCGGGCTATTCACTAATTTGTTCTTTGACAACTATTAAAATAAACGTATTTTTATGTAACATCATCATTCTATTTTTCATTTTTGTTTTCTTTTATCTTAACGAATATTATTTATTGTCTTTGATATTGTATAATAAATGTCCAATTATTTTGTCTCTTATTTTCGTTCCATTTTACGGATTATGTCCTAGATTCACAAAAGGTCCTGTCGACCCTATTACGGGCGGACTGAGAGGCCAAAAATGTAGGTTCATAATTTGCCACCCACGCATTTTGCGTTAAAATACTTTGAATAAAGAAAATATTTCGAGAGAACCGAGATGAATTATAACGAGTAAGTTGAATATTTGAACTGTATTTACATAATTAATATTTTAGCTGCCTCATCAGTAGACCAACTGATTAATATAATCGACTTGTCTCGAGATCCTAAGTTCGATTGATATAATTATACTTATTTAAGTTAAATAATTCCTTTAAACACTATAATTAAATAAATACCTATATGCTTAAATATATAAAAATGAATCTATATATCCCTTGGTCACGACATCACGCGTGAACGGCTGGGCCGAATTCACAATTTTTTTGATGTGTTTGTTATTGTCAGGAGAAGGTTCTTATGACAGAAAAAAAATAAAAAATTGAAGGGGTAGGGGTAGGGTAGGGGTAGTGGAAAGTTTACATCGAGTTTCACGCGTTTGTCTGTCGGTTTCTTTTTGTCCGAGTGAAACCTCTGGAACGGCTTATACGGAATAGAATTGTACCATCAGTTTGTGGTAGAAGAAACACCTCTAGCAGGTCCCAGGACTTGTGACCTTGGGTGTAGGCTCAAGGATCCTTTCAGAATGCATAAACACTCACCTTCCCTGCCAGACGTGTTTTCTATGCCCACACTAAACAATTTATGATAAATTTGGAATGGAAATAGATTTTACTCTGGATTAACAAATCCATGGTTTCCCGAGAATTGCGAAAACTGATGATTTTGATGATATGAATGTTTGTTACTCTTTCGCGCCTCGGCTACTGAACCGAATTAGCTGAAATTTGTAATGGAAATAGATTTTACTCTGGATTAACACATAGGCTACTTTTCATCCCGAAAAAATCCATGATTCCCACAAGATTTGTGAAAAACTGAATTCCACGCGGACGAAATCGCAAAGTATATACGAGCGAGCTTAACCGTGTGCAATAAACGCAAGTTTTTTGATAAGTTTGCTCAACGATCGGTCGGGCAAAATAAACAGAGTTCAGTAAATTGGAATGAGTTATATGACATATATATGTATGTACGTATGTTGTGGTCTGTATATTGATTTGGTTGTGATGATTGATGATGGAATTGCGTGCGGCCGATTATAGAGAAATTGATTTCGGTTAGATTGATGTTGCCGCGTGGATAAATTGGACTTATTGGTGCTTTATTACCCGATTTCAAAAATGGAGGAGGTTTTTTATTCGCGTATGTATTTTTTTTATGTTTGTTACGTCATAACTTCGTCATTTATTAACTAACTAGCGAACCCGGTCAAGCTTCGCTTTGTTTTATGTGCACTTCTTCCCTATCCCCATCCTACCCTTACCCTTCCCTAGTTTACCTTACCTTTACCCTACCCCTGAAATCATTTTTCATTGTTTTTAAGATGTATTCTGCTATTCGGGGGCGGAGACCTATACAACGAATCAAAAACCATGAAATCGGTCCAGCAGATCAATTTATAAGTGTTGTAACAAACCCGACTTTGTTTGATATATATAATACATATTTTGAACAATTATTATTTTTTTGTTTGAAAGAGATGGTACCATTTTATTTTCATTAAAATTGGCTTAGTAATTTGGTGTTAAAATCAAAATAACAGAAATACCTATGTTTTTGAAGTATATATTTTATGTTAATAAGTTAAGTAAAATTGTTACAACTAGCCATAGCTTGCGACTTTGTCCGAGTGGAAGCCTTTTTAGAAAATTTACCGCCATATTCATAAGCATGGATTGAGATTTAAAACTTAATTTTCTTTATAGTAAAGTGGAGATTTCATTAAATTTGAGGCTTAAATCCTATTTTATGTGTAATCTTTATCACCGTATTGAGATTTTTGTATAAGCTTGCGTTCTATAAAAACTTTATTGTTTGACGACCTCCTTGTTGGGTAGGGTAGGGGTAAGGTAGGGGTAGGGTATGGTAGGGTAGGGTAGGGGTAGGATACGGTAGGGGTAGGGTAGGGGTAGGGTACGGTAGGGGTATGGTAGGGGTCGTTGAAAGTTTATATCGACTTTTACGCGGACGAAGTCGCTTGCGTTCGCTAGTAAAGAATAAAAAAATATATATAGTGTGACTATGAAGGTAGTCTACAGTGAGATACCCCAGTGATTACTGCAAGCTTACCTTGATTACCGGGAGCCCCCCGCGCGTTTCTGCCTTGCGCTGAAGCCGACTCTCCGCTGGGATTCTCAGACTGTTCTGAAACTTGTTAACAATAGGGTTGTCGCTATAAGAAGAAACAAAACACAAAACTTTTACAATGAAAAGTTTGTAAGAATTTTGTGTTTTTTTAATGTGCAACTACAGATGAATCAATAATATACAGATGGAGCGTACGGAACACGACGGTATCGTAGCCGCTCCGAATACAAAGTAATAAATTATCGAGTCAGTACGACACGAACCGTCGCATCTGTTATTTTCAATAATATTTAAGAAAAATAACGTCTTATGTTTTTAAATATTTTAAAAACGGTTCACAAAAACTAAAGAAATAAAATGAAGTATTTTTATTGGTAATTGATTATTATATTAATTTACGTAATTTTATAGTTTTAAATTTTGAAATACGAATTATGAATCATGGTGGTAGAATCTTTACAAATAGTCAACTGACGTATCAAAAGTGCTTGTAAACTGAGCCTACATGAAATAAATGAATTTTGAATTTTGAATTTTGTATCCTTTCGCACCTACTTTTAAGTAGATTTGAAAAATATTACGTAAAATTTTTTGACTTAAGAATCAAAAATTCTACTGCCAGGTAGCTCGTCAATGTAAATGTAGATTAAAATTTCACAAGGTAAGATTTTAAATAATTCAATTTCGAAGGGTGGCAACCCTAATTCACTTAACGTCTCCCGATTAACGCCTGCATCTAACCGATAGCACCGACATAAAGGCTGACGAGTTCGCACGACCTTCTCTTGTACTATAAAAGCGATCACCTCCACTTTGACCTTTATGACTCTGGGAATAAAACACGTTTTACCTTGCAAGGTAAGCGAGAACAATTTTGCATAGAAAACTCTACGTGATTTTATTATTCCTGTAAAGATGGATCTCGGAGTAGTTTCCGATACCTTTTCTAATTACAGTTTTCAACAAAGCCCGAGTTTTAATCCAGTTAAAAGAAATCGGGATTGCATTTGATCGTTTTCAACACGTTTTTATTCTTTTATGGCTTTGAGAAACGTTATGTACCTAATGAATGTTATACCAAGTACTATTATCAAGCCATATTCAGCTCACTGCTCAGCTTGAGTCTCCTCTTAGAATGAGGGCTTAGGCGAAGAAATCCACGCCGGTCCAATGCTGAGTGGCAGACTTCACGCAGAGAATTAACAATTTTTAGGTATGTAGGTTTCCTCACGATGTTTTTCCTGGTGGCAAACCATGGTGAAGGATAAACATCGTGAGGAAACCTGCATATCAGAGAATTTTCTCAATTCTCTGCGTGTGTGAAGTCTGCCAATTGGATCTATGGACTATTGGACTAAACCTTCTCATTCTGAGAGGAGACTCGAACTCGGGAGTAAGCCGAATATGGATAGATAATGATGATGATGATGATAGAGGAAATTTCGGTGTTTTCAATCTATACCTACTCAGAGACATAATTATCTGCCCTCTTTAATATGACGCGAGCATATTAAAGTTGGCGGATAATTGTGCCTCTGAGTATATTTTAAATTTAGGAAATTTCCAGAGAAGGAAATGGGATAGACCTTTTGTATGAATGTTCAGTATTTTAATCCATTTTTATAAGTGTAAGGTTCAAGGTTAGATGTTACCTCACCCTTATAATGGAGACCTTGGCAAAGTAATGAGGGAAGGAATGAAGGCAGCATACCAACATTCAGGTGTCGCTAGCGCGTTGTTTAAATGTCCCTCGTCGGGGACGAAGTTTCAGGAATGTCTACGCAAATTATATGTCTCCTAATGGTTTGAGCCTTTGCAAATGACCTTGGAAATAACATTTCGGGCCTGAAGGTTCTATTATGGTAGAATTTAATTATGGTGGTGATTTGGTAAAAATATGGAGAGATAACTACCTATTGCTTAGTTTAAAAGGTGTTTTTGTTTTCTTTTAAAAGTTAGCCCTTTTTATTTCTTTATAATCTCACCTGATGGTAAATAATGATGCAATGTAAAATGGAAGCGAGCTAACTTGTTAGAACGAGGTTGAAAATCCACACCCCTTTCGGTTTCTACACGACATTGCACCGGGACGCTAAATCGCTTGCTAGCCATGGTCGAAGCCTTCCGCCAGTCAGACCTGGACAAATTAAGAAAACCTCAAACGGCCCAGCCGGGATCGAACCCAGGACCTCCGTCTTGTAAATCCATAAACCCATACCACTATCTATGTATCTATAATATACATTGGTTCTATATTGGTATCTAACTGTTTCATTTAATTCTTGTGTGAAGGTGCAAGCTGATTCAGGCATCTTTGTCGTTAAGAAATTCATCAATATCATGATTTCTCATTTTATGCCGAGGTAAATAAAAAAAAAATTCATCATCCTCATTATCAGCCGACAGACGTCCACTGCTGGACATAGGCCCAAGCATGGACTTCTAAATACAACGGTCTCGAGCTGCCAGCATCCAGCGGCTCCCTGCAACTCGCTTGATGTTCTCGGACCACCAAGTGGGGGGTAGACCAACAACAACAACCAACACCTATTATATTCAAATTCGTTCGTAACACTCCCGATGGTCCGCGGGATCCGGGAGAGGGGAAGCGATGCCCCCTTGCACGACTTCATGCCCACGCAGTCCTTATCTTTCCCGCTCGCACGACTTCACACCCGCGCAGTTCTTCTCCGCCAGTCGCCCGCAATTTATGGGCGTGTAATCAACAAAGTGGCCATTATTTTACACTTATTTCTGTTATCGCCGCGTTGCAACGACTTGCGGTACGGACTACTTCAGTGTGCTCGTGGCGTTCGAGCCGTCCACATCTCTTGTTGTGGAATTCTTTATGGGTTACTTGGGATAGGCGGGGAGAGTGACTTGAGTGGTAAAGGGGAGTGTTTGTTAACAGTCAAAGGTACCTTTAACCCTACACACATCGTTCACGAGTGCGTGACTTCACTCAAGGTCATTCTCTGCCATTCTAGGGTCTTACTTTGGTTACAGTTTGATTTGTTAATTAAGTTGTCCTGACAAGTGTTATGAATCATAACCTTTGTTCGACATTAGTTTATTTATTTTTGTAATCACTTCTGAGTCTGATATAATTTCTTACTTAAATATCTGTCCGTAAATCTTTTAAACATCGTACTATAAATTGTTCCCCGTGAGAAACGACCTGGCCCCTGAAAACAAACATAATGTACATTTACATAAAGGTTAGGGCTAATGGATGCCACCCTATATAACATGTATGTACATTGTGCTATGTAATGAAGACCTTGGAATAATAAGCAGGGACTCGCGGTTAGATAGCCGACTAAGCTATAACCGTCTTATTTACGACCCATATTCGGCTCACTGCTGAGCTCGAGTCTCCTCTCAGAATGACAGGGGTTAGGCCAATAGTTCACCATGCTGGCCCAATGCGGATTGGCAGGCTTCACACACGCAGAGAATTAAGAAAATTTTCTGATATGCAGGTTTCCTAACGATGTTTTCCTTCACCGTTTGAGACGCGTGATTTTTAATATCTTAAAACGCACACAACTGAAAAGTTAAAGGAGCATGCCCCGGACCGGATGCGAACTCACACCCTCCGGAATCAGAAGCAGAGGTCATATCCTTTATTTATTTTTATAATAAGTTTAGGTTAGGTTAGTTACTAATAATTTAAATATTATTGTATTTAGTTGTATAAGTATATACGAGTAATATAAAAATTATGAGAATAATGGAAATAGTAGATAATTTACCACTTACGAGCTAGTTTAAAAATTCATATAAAACCAGTAAGCAGAGCGGGGATTCACGTACGGGGAAGTGGAGAAGATAGTCTGCAACTCCGCTTCACATTATTTTCTTACATTCGCAGCAACTCCGCATTAATCCGTTTCTCCACTACGCTCCCTCGCTAGCGTTAGCTAGTTACTCTATCCAAGTTTAATCTTTTATTTTTTTTTGTCGCTGGGAAATGCGTTTACGCATCCCGCCCGGAGACTCCACAGTCGGAGCTGTGCAGTCTACGGTCGGGTATGTGGGACTCGCTGAACACCAGAATACCCACTAAAACCCAGCGGGGCCACCTGCGTCATATTGGGATGTAAAAGGATCGCGAAGTGCATGCACTTTGACATCCCGACGCGCTCTTCGCTTCATCTGGAGGACGCTAATATGGTGTGTCTGGTCATGACGGCATATCCTCCCGCGCTGGACTCTTTTCACTGGCCCGCGGCTGGGGGTCGTTTCCTCCTTTAACAGAAGGGGGGCAACAGCTGTTGCTCCCCATTATGTGCCCCGACGACAAGCCCGCATCAGCACAGACGGCGCAACGCATAGTGCCCACGCAACCCGCTGCCTATCCAAGTTTAATCTCATTTATATATTACTTAACGATTTATTGAAGAAGCTATCTTCAATAACCCCTACATTGTAAACTAACTTGTAAACTATTGAAGTTATGCTTCCCGCAAGTTGAATCTGCACTTTAACATAATAACTATGTGGCAATAGATTAGACAGCGACAGTTTCTATCGGGTTAGATAAAATCAATATTAATATATTCATAGTCGGCTCACTGTTGAGCACGAGTCTCCTCTCAGAATGAGTGATGTTAGGCTAATAGTCCACCACGCTGGCCCAAAACGGATTGGCAGACTTAACACACGCAGAGAATTAAGAAAATTCTCTGGTATGCAGGTTTCCGTTTGAGACACGTGATATTTAATATTATATCTTAAAATGCACACAACTGAAAAGTTGAAAGTGCATGCCCCGGACCGGATTAGAACCCACACCCTCCGGAATTGGAGGCAGGTCATATCCACTAGGCTCTGCATCATTAATAAATTCATCAATTATTGTGTTCCTCGACGTAATAAATGATTTTTTAACACATTTAATATGTGAAAATTGTAGTTATGATGATGATGAAGCTTTGTTAGGTCCTTATCTGAACCAGCCTATTTTAATGGCCTAAGACTGGGTCAAGTGTCTCCTTGAAGGGTTGTCCTTCAGGTAATCATTACCCTCCTTCTGACGCAGTCGGGTAAAAAACCACATAGCCTAACCACTGAAGCGACTATGCAGTACACGTGATAACAGATTTTCTATATTTCCTTTTTCCTATAAGGAGAGATTTGGAGCTTCGACCAAGCTGCTACAATGCGGATTGGCGGTCTTAAGACCCCGGTTTTTCTTTACACTATACGATACGAGTACGATTATAATACGACGGGTAGCAACGACGGATTGTAACATTATTTTGTGGTAGAGGAAACATCTCGAGTAGTTGTCAGGACTTGTGTAGGTTCATGGTGTAGGTTTCAAGGGTCCTTGGTATGTTTTAACACTCACCTTACTTGTTCTCCGTGCGCACACTAATTCAAAATTCAAAATTCATTTATTTCAATTAGGCTTAGTTTACAAGCGCTTTTGAAAAGTCAGGATTATGTCATAATTTAATTTAATCTAATGGTGTTAATAATAGTCGAAAACTTGAAATTTAAGTTACGAGGGCTCCAAGCGCGCCTTGGTCCGAGAAGAGCCCACAACAAACTCAGCCAAGGTTTTGTTTTTTGACCACCATTTTACAAACTTATTTAAAACTAAGCACACAGTCGTACAATACAGTTTAACACCGAGCTTTTTTATCATTTAATAAGCACTTTGAACTTTTTGAGAGACATTCCAATGGTTTTATGCGGTAGTTTATTATAAAAACGTATGCTCTACGTCTATTATTCTTTAATCTGTGACTAGTCCATAAAACATGACTCTGTCACGATTGTAGTCGTATCGTGTAGTATAACGAATGACCGGTACTAACGCGACGGCTTACCGTGCTCATTGAAGCGTGGGAGTAAGCCTTCATTCGCACGAGAGCTTTTTTAACGGATGTCAAAAAAGCGTTCAAATACAACAAATGCATTCCCAAGTTTTTTTTTAATTCTTTACAAGTTAGCCCTTAACTTGTGTGTTAAGTGATGATGCAGTCTAAGATGGAAGCGGGCTAACTTGTTAGGAGGAGGGTGAAAATCCACACCCCAATCGGTTTCTACACGACATCATACCAGAACGCTAAATCGCTTGGCGGTACGTCTTTGCCGGTAGAGTGGTAACTAGCCTCGGCCGAAGTCTCCCACCAGCCATAGTTCACACGACAGCGTTTTTGAAACACGACGCTTTTTTAACCCCCAAGAGAAAAAATAGAAGATAAAGAGTGTCTGTCTGTCAGTCAGTCTGTGACACCATAGCTCCCGAACGGATGAAGCGATTTCAATTTAGTTTTTTTTTTATGAAAGGTGACTCAGGGGCGAGTGTTTTTAGATATGTTTGATGAAAATCGGTTGAGCCGTTTAAAAGTTGTGGGTGGTAAAGTGGGGAAGAATAACCGAATGTCTGCAAATATGCGAGTGGGGTCACAAATGAAAGTGCACTGAAAGAGAATATTGATGACTTGATCGAGAGCGTAGTTAAGAATTTCACGACCTTCGGGGGCTTTTCAAAATTTTCTTTTTCGTGTTATTTTGAGCAGTGTTCCATTTTCAAGTTTAGGGCGTTGGAAATAGACCTTCATTCAGGTTCATATTATATTTGAACGTTTTTTTAACGTTCGTCAAAAAAACTCTCGTGCGAATGAGGGCTAGTACCACCGACATCCTAACTCCGGGCTGCTATTGATAATTTATTGAAACAAAGAAAAGCGATCTCTAATTGAGATAAGAATTTCCTTTATATTTCTGGTATGTTTCATTAACTTAGCTTGGTTCAGATAAATAATATAATTCGGGAAAACAGTTTAGTTCTGTTTCTAGCTAGGGCGATACCTCAAAAAAAATAGGTTATCGGGATTTTTCTTACAAGAAAAATCTTAATAACAACCTGGAGTTGGGAAGTTGGCGGTGTTTTTTTTTTAAACCTTTTTCTTTAAATCTTAATTTTTACAAGTAGTAAATTAAATCTTATTAATTTACTACTTGTAATTTGTGGTTAACGGTGTTGGATACGAAGAACAAAAATACTTAACTTAATATTCTTGTGTAACTACTAGTCGTAATTCCGTTTGTTAACCCCAATAATAATAAAAAAAATACTTTGTTTAAAAAAAAATCTCTTTTAGGTACCTCTTAAATAAAAATAATAATTACTAAAATTACTATTAGTCTTAATTCCGAAATCAGTTTCGGTTTCGGCAAAAGTTTCGGCCTATTTTGGCCGATACCGAAACTGCCGCCGAAATTTGATTTTTAGCCGAAACTCGGACGAAACCGAAACCGAAACTGAGCTTTCGGTTGGACACTAATTATTATTATTAATTACACTAGCAGACCCGGTCAAGCTTCGCTTTAACTTATGTGCACTTCTTCCCTATCCCTACTACCCCTACCTTACCCTTCAATTTTTTAATTTTTTACTATCGTAAGAACCTTCTTCTGATAATAACAACCACATCAAAAAAATATTGAAATCGGTCTAGCCGTTCTCAAGCGCTTACCAACACATTTAGCGATTCATTTTTATATTATAGATTTTTAATACCGGATCTTGAACCAGTAGAAAAGCTCCCTAAGTATTGCCGCCCACAGAATGTCAACAAGTTATCTCGTCTGATTTTGTTCTTCAACAATAGATACTTTCTTTGATGAAAAACTTCTCTATTGAATTGTCCGCGACACATTATACCTACGTCTGGTTTGACGGAAGCTATTTTTAGTTTCACCCTCATTGATAAATCTATTTATAACGTTATTGTATTTTTTTTTAGAAAAATCTGAGTATAAAAGCTCTTAGGAAACTTTTATGTTATTTATATGGCATTGTTTGTATAACTTTTAGCAGACTCAAAAGTGATTACAAATATAAGAAAACTAATGTCGAACAAAGGTTATGATTCACAACACTTGTCAGGACAACTTAATTAACAAATCAAATTGTAACCAAAATAAGACCCTAGAATGCCAGAGAATGACCAAGAGTGGAGTTACGCACTTGTGAACGATGTGTATAGGGTTAAAGGATCCTTTGAATATTAACAAACACTCCCCTTTTCCACTCAAGTCACTCTCCCCACCTATCCCAAGTAACCTATATAGAATTACACAACAAGAGATGTGGACGGCTCGAACGCCACGAGCACACTGAAGCCGTCCGTACCGCAAGTCGTTGCAACGCGGCGATAACATAACTAAGTATTTCCTATCATCATCATCATATCAGCTGATGGACGTCTACTGCAGGACATAGGCCTTTTGTAGGGACTTCCATACATCACGATACTGAGCCACCTGCATCCAGCGAATCCCTGCGACTCGCTTGATGTCGTCAGTCCACCTGTTGGGGGGTCGATCGACACTGCGCTTTCTAGTGCTAGGTCTTGTTCTAGCACCTTGGCACCCCAACGTCCATCGGCTCTTCGAACTATGTGCCCCGCCTATTGCCTCTTTAGCTTCGTGACTCGTTGATGTCGGTAACTTTGGTTCTTCTGCGGATCTCCTCATTTCTGATTCGATCACGCAGAGATACTACTAACATAGCACGTTCCATCGCTCGCTGTGTGACTCTGAGCCTTCTTATGGGGCCCATAGTTAGCGATCAAGTCTCGGAACCATAGGTCATCAATGGGAATGTATATTCATCAGAATAACAACGCATATTCGGCTCACTAAGCACGAGTCTCCTCTCAGAATGAGAGTGATTAATAATCCACGGTTACCCAATGCGGATTAGCAGACTTACACACACACACGTAGAGAATTAAGAAAATTCTCAGGTATGCAGGTTTCATCACGATGTTTTTCCTTCACCGTTTAAGACACGTGTTTTTTAATTTCTTATAATGCACATAGCTGACAAGTTCGAGGTGCATGTCCCGGACTGGATCAAACTTACGCCCTACGTAACGAAGGCAGTGGTCATGTCCACTGGGCTACCTGGGCTATCACGGCTGATAATTCACGGATTTTTACGCAGATACTCCATTTTGAACGGAATCTGATACGGGTCTCCATACCTACTCATGTTTCATGATAAATGGTATCGACATGATTCCTTTGTGCTCGTTATTTTTGACACAGATCTTTCTGTAAGTCAAAGTCACAGTTCATGTATTTCAATTCTACGTAATTAACAAGAACATTTGAAATGTCAAGTTATGTCATGATTTTTAATGGTGTTAATCAAGTGTAAACGAAGAAATAAAACATTTCTTTACTAGATGACTTTTGACGGCCTCCGTGGCGCAGTGGTAAGCGTGGTGGATTTACAAGACGGAGGTCCTGGGTTCGATTCCCAGCTGGGTCAATTGAGGTTTTCTTAAATTGGTCCATGTCTGGCTGGTGGCTGCAGCCGTGGCTAGTTACCACCCTACCGACAAAGACGTACCGCCAAGCGATGTAGCGTTCCGGTACGATCTTGTGTAGAAACCGAAAGGGATGTGGATTTTCATCCTCCACCTAACAAGTTAGCCCGCTTACATCTTAGATTGCATCATCAATTACCCCAGGTGAGATTGTAGTCAAGGGCTAACTCGTAAAGAAAAAAAAGACTGACCAAGCAGATAACAAAAGAAAAAGATAGGAATAGGAATACGCTCGTACACGAATGCAATATTATTTTTTAAATCCGTATAAACTTGAAGTCAAAGTTGGCCGTCTGACGTCCAGGTGTTCCCAAAGATCGCCCCTCGAACAATATAGAGTTCCCAAAGTTTTTGCAAGTTTGAGTAAGTTTAAGCCTCCCGAATACAGCAAAGCGTCTGAAATTTTAAAGCGACCTAAGTTTTGTCTTACGCTTTTTATACGTTCTAAAATGAAGGAATGTCTTACGGCATTCCTTAATTTTAGAACCGTTTCGGCACTGATTTTTCTGTACTTTCCTCTGGTGCAGTACGAGGTTCATCGACCTCGTAACTCTCGAACACGCTAGACATACGAGGTCATTTGACCTCGTTCCACAGCGAACGTGTTAAGTTATTTAAAGCCTTATTTTGGACAACTTTTCCCTCCATTTGCAGGGTATTTTAACGTATGCTGCACTCTTAGTAATTAGCAGGCCCCTTAAGGGTATGAAATATCCGGCCATTTATAAAAAATACGCATAAGAAAACTTTTTTGACGGCCTAAGTGGTGCAGTGGTATTAATGAATGTACAAGACGCGGTGAAATTACAAGACGCGAGGTCCTGGGTCCGATCCCCGGCTGGGCCGATTGAGGTTTTGCTTGATTGGTCCAGGTCTGACTGTTAAAAGGCTTCGGCCTTGGCTAGTTACCACCCTACCGGCAAAGACGTACCGCCAAGCGATTTAGCGTACCGGTATGATGTCGTGTAGAAACCGAAAGGGGCGTGGATTTTAATCCTAGTCCTAACAAGTTAGCCCGCTTCCATCTTAGATTGCATCATCGCTTACCATCAGGTGACATTATAATCTAGGGCTAACTTGTAAAGAATAAAAAAAACTTGAGCAATGTTAATTAATTTGTAATTTATACGGAACCCACAGTAAGAATAACGCAATATCACCTTATACATCACTTAACAATAATATCAAGATTAATTCCGATAGTTGTTTCAGTCAATGGTCTTATAGCGAAAAGCTTCGACCAACATCTTAAGAAGCTTTCACTTAACTGTTGGATCTAGAGTCGGATACAGAAGGCAGTGATTCTTGAGACGGCGCGTATTGTGAGGAGGTTCCTCACTCTGGAGCCCTGACCACCGGTTGCTTGGACACTCTTTTAATTGACAATGACATTTTTTAATGACAATTTTTTTTAAAAGTTTTAATAGTGTTTTGTATATTTTGTATGTATAATATTGTTAAAAATTAAAAAAGGAGAAATAAATAAATGAGCCGTGCTATCCCAGTGGATATGACCTCTGCCTCCGATTCCGGAGAGTGTGGGTTCAAATCCGGTCCGTGGCATGCACCTCCAACTTTTCAGTTGTGTGCATTTTAAGAAATTAAATATCACGTGTCTCAAACGGTGAAGGAAAACATCGTTAGGAAACCTGCACGCTAGAGAATTTCTTAATTCTCTGCGTGTGTGAAGTCTGCCAATCCGCATTTGGCCAGCGTGGTGGACTATTGGCCTTACCCCTCTCATTCTGAGAGGAGACTCGAGCTCAGCAGTGAGCCGAATATGGATTGATGACGACGAAATAAATGAGATTAAATAATATCAAGAACGCAGTCAAGCGTCAATATAATAATATAAAAAAGTACCTTCTGTATGTACGTTGATTAAATACCTTCTCCGCACAATGTATCGTAAGATTATCCGTATTTTCCACTCAATCTATCCCATTATCTCGCACTATTTACTTCGACGGCCTTCGGGATAAACTCCCTCGCCACAAAAGCTACCTATTTATCAATACATATACATAAAATTGAAGTGTATGTCTGTGTTTTCTCAAGCAACATTTAACGTCCATCGGCTTTTCGAACTATGTGGCCTGCCCAATTTGAAGTACGGTACCCTAATATTCTTTTTAACATATAGTGGAACCGACTTCAAAGACGTGTTTCAGTTATTTTGATTTTAACACAAAATTACTGAACCGATTTTCATGAAAATGAAATAGGACTAATTTGGAAGTATACTCTTTCAAACATAAAAAGAATTTTCAAAATTGGTTTGTAAATGACGAAGTTATGACGTAACAAAACAAACATAGATACCTACGCGTCGGATTGAAAAACTCCTCCTTTTTTGTTAAAACACTATGCATTATGTTTTAGCGAAGTACCTACTTATTGAAATGATGCGAGCGAAAATTGCCAGCGTAGGTAGATAACTTATTTAGCGAAGGCAATTTACTCGACTAATAGAATCTTCATAACAAGTACAGTTTCATATTTATCGATATACTTGTAGTAGACGCCGCGCGGTTTCACCCGCGTGGTTCCCGTTTCCGTAAGAATACGGGAATAAAATATAGCCTATAGCCTTCCTCGATAAATGGGCTATCTAACACTGAAAGAATTTTTCAAATCGGACCAGTAGTTCCTGAGATTATCGCGTTTAATCAAACAAACAAACTCTTCAGCTTTATAATATTAGTATAGATTGTTAAGAGAATGTTGTCGGAGAAAATGTATTCGGCTTTATAACATGGCTAAGATTTATATTAGAACGGAGTCCAGGAGCATCTAACTATCCCCTGTAGCCATGTGGCACGTCTATTCTCTTTCTACAATCGCAAACGCTTCGAAAAGTAGAAATATGTATGGGAATGACAGATCTTGATCACGTCACCTGTCGATATCAAATGTCATTCCCTCTCACTTCCGATAGATTATAATATACCGAAAAAATAACACGTTAAATTGTAATCAGCATTTTCAGTTCACAATATGACAGTAGATTATTATATCACGAGTGAGATTATAAAATAACGTATTTTACAATTTAACGATTATGTAAGAAAATCTTGGAATCTTAATTTGACCCAATCTTCGATAAGGATGAAATTTTGCACACGCTCTGAGTTCTGATGACAATACAGCTAAGAAATGTCATTACAAATCCAATATGGTGGCCTCCCCAAGATGGCAGTCTGGCTTTTTGAAATCCACCCCCATGATATGGATATCAAATGAAAGGGTTTTCTGTAAGGAATACGAAAAAATAGTCACGTGACTTAAATCCAATATTTCTAATTTTTTGTGCGTGCTAGTAAAAGTGTGTTTTAGTTTTTTAAACTATTTAAAGTTATATATGTATATTTTATGAAATTAAATATCACGTGTCTCTAACGGCGAAGGAAAAACATCGTGAGGAAACCTGCATACCAAAGAATTTTCGCAATTCTCTGCGTATGTGAAGTCTGCCAATTCGCATTGGGTCAGCGTGGTGGACTATTTGCCTTAACCCCTCTCATTCTGAGAGGAGACTCGAGCTCAGCAGTGAGCCGATTATGGGTCAAATCATGTAGATTTAGACTTTCACGGGAACGGAAATTACGCGGCAAAAACCGCGGGGCGTTAGCTAGTAAGTAATCCTCAAATAACATACCATAAACCACGTATTCGAGCAAAAAGAAAAAATAATACATTCGCCCATTGAACTGAAAACCCGCTATCCGCCCACGAATGTTCACAAACGAACGCGAATTGTAAAGTTTAGGCACGGATTTAGATTTCCAATGCATTTACAGACAGATATAAACTGCGTACAGGAATAGAATCTATTTTAGGACGACAGCCTGCATTAGCCAGACATACCTTTTTAGTATTAAAAGTGTGCAATATGTAATTTGGTGGTTACAAATGGTTCTGGATCTCAGATTCTGGAAAAGTTAGGAGCCTGATATTTGGGTAAATGATATTTCAGAGTGTTAGCTTCGTTATGACTATACAAAATGCAGAATTTGTAAAACTTTACTCGATAATTTATTTTTTTGAAAAATACATGTTTTGCTCACATTTTGCTTTCAATCTCAGGAAAAGCAAACTTATTTTCATATTTTTTTTTTTAATTAATTAGGTACATATCTTGAACATGGCTATTTTGTTTTTCGTTATGTTGTTTAATTTACTTGCAATTTTACTAAGCCAATTATTTCATCATTCTCAACCTATATTCGGCTCACTGCTGAGCTCGAGTCTCCTCTCAGAATGAGAGGGGTTAGGCCAATTAGTCCAACATGCTGGCCCAATGCGGATTGGCAGATGTCACACACGCAGAGAATTAAGAAAATTCTTTGGTATGCCGGTTTCCTCACGATGTTTTCCTTCACCGTTTTTTGAGACACATGATATTTAATTTCTTAAAATACACACAATTGAAAAGTTGGAGGTGCATGCCCCGGACCGGATTCGAACCCACGCTCTCCGGAATCAGAGGCAAAAAGGTCATATCCACTGAGCTATCACGGCTCACTGAGCTATCACGGCTCAATTATTTAACCTAACAGAACTTTCAACGTTAAAATGAGGTAAGTGTGGCTATTACAGGCTCTTAGTTAGTCCATTCAGTTTTACAAGAGCCTTTGATTGGGCTTAATCAGGGGCTTACAAATAGAACGTAGTTTGATATATTCGGTGTCAGGTGTGCTACTGTTATGTGCTTTCTGTGATTTGGATCAATAACACCTGATTACACGACGGCCTTCGTGGGCAGTGGTATGCGCGGTGGATTTACAAGACGGAGGTCCTGGATTCGATCCCCGGCTGGGTTTTCTTAATTGGTCCAGGTCTGGCTGGTGGGAGGCTTCGTGGCTAGTTACCATCCTACCGGCAAAGACGTACCGCCAAACGATTTAGCGTTCCGGTACGATGCCGTGTAGAAACCGAAAGGGGTGTGGATTTTCATTCTCCTCCTAACAAGTTATCCCGCTTCCATCTTAGACTGCATCATCACTTATTAACAGGTGAGATTGTAGTCAAAGGATAACTTGTAAAGAAGAAAAAAATATTTCATTTTTGACTTATAAATACAACCTACAATAAATACAATCTAAAAATACTAATTAAAATATACTACTTAACATTAACAAAATCATTCTTTTTTTTTAACAAAGTAGAAAATAAAAAGTACTTTGTTGTTCTGGTTGTCTTTCGACACAGGCCTCATCACGCTTCCTTTCTCTAATCTCTTTATCTTGAGTCTCTATAAAATCCTCCAATATAAATTAAAAATTAAAAATCCTCTAACTTTATTACATAACCTGGCCTACATTAAATTACTTTTTAGCGAAAGCTTTTTCAATAATTCAGTCTTCAGTCAATAACCGCGTTTATGACGCAAGTATCCTACTAATACTATAAACGCGAAAGTTTGTATGGATGTTTGGATGTACGTTTGGATGTTTGTTACTCTCTAACGCCGCTACTACTGAAGCGATTTGACTGAAATTTGCAATGGAAATAGATTTTACTTTTTATCCCGAAAAAATCCATGGTTTCCCGAGATGTGCGAAAACTGATGATTTTGATGATATGAATGTTTGTTACTCTTTCACGCCTCGACTACTGGACCGAATTAAGTGAAATTTGGTATGGAGATATATTATAGCCTGGATTAACACATAGTCTTTTCCTATGGGTAATGGCGACCCAGCACCGGAAAATACAGTGTTGGTTGACCTCCTAATAGGTGGACCGAGGATATCAACCGGGTTGCAGGGAGTCTTTCTTTCTTTCTTTCTAAACTTACTTCTGTCTATTAGTAGTTTCGATCTTATTAGGTAATCGGACGTCTCTCAAATCAGCTAACAGCTTCGAAGCTTCTGCATCCAAGCTCCTGTTGAGGATGTCGACGAAGTTGCTGGCCTTTTTCAGGTTCACTTTTTATCCTGAAAAAATCTATGGTTCCTGAGGAATTTGTGGAAAACTAAATTCCACGCGGACGAATTCGCGGGCGTCCGCTAGTAGGAATAAACATTCAATACAATAATCCTCACAAAGGGCTAAATATTATCATCATCATCATCATCATCATCATCCACTGTAGGACCCCAATCTAATCGAACTATGTGCCCCGCCCATTGCCACTTCAGCTTCGCGAGTCGTTGAACTATGTCGGTGACTTTAGTTCTTCTGCGGATCTCCTCATTTCTGATTCGATCACGCAGAGATACTCCTGATATAGCTCGTTCCATCGTCTGCTGTGTGACTCTGAGCCTACTTATCAGGCCCATAGTTAGCGACGAAGTCTCGGAACCATAGGTCATCACTGGCAACACGCACTGTTCGAAGACTTTTGTCTTCAGGCACCGAGGAATTTCGGACAAAAAGATGTCGCGAAGGTTCCCGAATGCAGCCCAGCTGAGGTGGATTCGGCGGTTCACCTCTTCCTCGAAATTGGACCTACCTAACTGGATCCAGTTAATATTATGCTCCCGCTAAAAACAGACGATCGGGGCAGATGCCCCAGTTTTCCTCTTCACTAGATCCTGCCCCCTCCCCCCATCACTTGGACAGTATGTAAGTTTATTCAGCAAAGGCTTCCTCAATAATTGTCTTCAGTCAATAACCGCGTTTATGACGCAAGTATAGGAATAAACATTCAATATGATAATCCTCACAAAGGGCTAAATATAGCACGCCCCGCCCAGTGCCCGCGGCGAGAGCACTCCAACGCTGGGTTGAACCATTCCTAAGGCTGATCACACAGTCGCGACGGTCGCAAAAAATATTAAAAGTTTCGTTGGTAATTTCAATAAGAACGTTATTTATTTATAACATTAATGTCAGAAATAAAAATAAAATTGTTGCACACCACACTAGATTACAAAAAAATTATAATTCTTTTAAGGGCAATTGCATACGTTTTTATAATAAACTATCACATGAAGCCACTGGAATGTCATTCAAAAAGTTCAAAGTGTTTATTAAACGCAAGCTTTTAGTAAAGTCTTATTATAGTGTCAATGAGTATTTAAATGATAAAAAAGCTTTGTGTTAAACTGTATTATACGACTGTGTGCTTAGTTTTAAATAAGTTTGTAAAATGGTGATAAATAAAAAAAAATAAACATTGGCTGAGTTTGTTGTGGGCTCTTCTCGGACCAAGGCGCATTTGGAACCCTCGTAACTTTAATTTTAAGTATTCGAATGATTATTATCACCATTATCTTAAGTTTAATATTATTACCTGACGTTTCGAAAGAGCTTGTAAACTAAGCCTATTTGAAATAAATGAATTTTGACTTTGACTTTGACTTTATTTTATTTGTTCTTCTACAAAAACATATTTAAATTAAGCCTAACCATAGTGCAACAGAAACCACAGTTGGTTTTACTGTGCACTGGTTATTATTACATAATACAATATTTAAGTAAACATTTGGTAACAAACAAAAAACAATCATTAGAGGGTAGTTAAATAAATATCATAACTATAGTGTGAGTGAACCGCTGCCATCCCAAAAAGTATTCCTTTAATTTCCGCTTATGTGCGTTCGTAAATATATTCGTATTTTTTAAAAGATTTTTGGCCGTATCCGGAAAATCGTTAAAGATTGTTGGAACAATATATTCTTACCTTCGCTTACCATACCCATTTATGAAGTTAGGTACATGCAATTTAATGTTTTTTAAACTTCTTACGGAATTGAGATTATATGTAACAAATGTCATCCGGTGCCAAATGGACATTTTGTCAATTGGTTTCATGTTTATTTTAATAGGTTGTTATAGACCAAAATAGTGAATAAGCCAGCCGAACTTTTTGAATCGCCGTTATATTTGTTACTAGCGGACGCCCGCGACTTCGTTCGCATGGAATTTAGTTTTTTACAAATCCCTCGGAAACTATGGATTTTTCTGGAATGATGCCTATGTGTTAATCCAGCCAAATTTCAGCCAAATCTTTGGCTGAAATTTGGCTGGATTTGGCAGATTTGGCTGAAATTAAGTTTAAGAGTTACAAACATCCAAACAAACATCTATCTATGCACTTGACTCTAACAAAAATTAGCTTTTAAACCTTAACATATATAATACAGATAGATCCCTACATCGAAAAATAGTGGTATTTCGTATGTTTCGTAAAAACACATTTTTTGACGGCCTCCGTGGCGCAGTGGTATGCGCAGTGGTTATACAAGACGGAGGTCCTGGGTTCGATTCCCGGCTGGGCAGATTGAGATTTTCTTAATTTGTCCAGGTCTGGCTGGTGGGAGGCTTCGGCCGTGGCTAGTTACCACCCTACCGGCAAAGACGTACCGCCAAGCGATTTAGCGTTCCGGTACGATGCCGTGTAGAAACCGAAAGGGGTGTGGATTTTCATCCTTCTCCTAGCCCGCTTTCATCTTAGACTGTATCATCACTTACCACCAGGTGAGATTGTAGTAAAGGGCTAACTTGTATAGAATAAGAAAAAAACATCGGAAAATAGTGATATTTCGTATGTTTAAAAACACATTCTAATTAGCAGAGAAAGACTTTTGGACAAAGCTCTTTCTCAAACGAGTCTTAAGCTGTATTAAAATGTCGTAGTTCAAATGTCAGAGTGTAGGAAGCCTTAAGCCGCGAATGGTTAAGTTGAGCACTAAACCACAGTATATATATTACAAGCAGTATAATAACTCGGCCATATTTTTGAAATAAATACCTACAGCCGCGCGCTCCGTAAACATGTGATAGGGCTGACATTGGCTAGGGATTACATTTGCCAACTTTGTGTTTCCATTTAGTTATGTGATTGTAAATATACTTTTTTTTTAATAAACAAATAAAATACTTTGTAAATTGTAGTAAAATAGGAAGTGATCAATAAAATGCGTGTTGTTTTTTGATTGGTAGATTTAAATAAGGCTGATTCTAATCAATGATCTTGAAGGACCTTCATATATTTATTTTGGTGATGCCATCTATCTATTACCACCACACTAGGTGACCAAATAATAAAAAATCGGTGAAGTGCGTGTCGGGCCACGCGCAGTGTAGGGTTCCGTAGATTATGTTAGCACTTTAACCCCTTATGTAATGTACAAAAATACCGATAACGATACCCCCACACTATAGAATAGACGATAAAAAATTGACCCTGACTTGGCATGTAGGGAAGGAACTACAAAAAACAAATTGAGATTGACCGGGTTCGCTAGTAGTTTAATAAAAAAATCTGGATAGGTATATTGATATCAGCTGGCTCTTTACTTTTTTTATTCAAATACATGTAAAGAAAACTACTTATATTCTGTTATTGTATTTGCCCGCATTTATTGTCTGTCCTTCAGAGACAACAATGACATTTGAGTCATTTGACATTTGACAGAAACTTAAAACAATAAGAGGGACGGTTTTATTTTGAGGTTAAAATTTTGTTAATTTTGTAATAAATTTCTCACCTAACCATAACAGTGGAATAATAAGCTTTGAATGTTGTTTTTTTTGGTTTCAGGTGAGTTGTTTGATGTATGTCTGGTTAATTTTGTTTTAAGTACCAAACTACATAACCTGTGTGTTTTGTAAAATAAAATTTTTGGTTTCAGAAACAACACATTCTTGTTTATTTTCTACAACACAACTAATTTTATCTTACAAAACAACATTCACTGTAATAATCTACTAGGATGGACAAACTCAAGTTTGAATTTACACTAAAATGCTTTGATGACCCAAAGACAAATGTATTGGCAGTGACTTCAATAACAACAATAGACGAAATTATTTATTCTATACCAGAACAATTACAGCCCATAAAACATCACGAGCATTTGAGTAAGACTGAAACTTTTAAAAATTGAAAAATACATTGCAAAAAAGACATGAGAAAAGAAGTTTATGGATAACTTTGTCCGATGAACTAAGAAGTACCTACCTAGATGCAGATGGAAACATTTGTTTTAAAGATTACTTCTTAGACGAAGTGACAAGTAAATCTGGACTGACAAAACCTCGAATAAGTGAAGGTATATCTGAGGAGTCACTCTCAAGTGTCCTTCAAAAGATTGTTGATATGAATATACAATTACCGAAGCAGGTTAATATAAATAAGGTCTCCGATAAGTTTGTTATTGAAAAATTCAATGGGGAAAATTCAAACGTTTTTCAATGGATGGAAATTTTTGAAAGAGAATGTGCGAGATTAGAAATATATGAAGATGAGCAAAAGATTGAAATTTTCCGATTGTTTTTAGATAAATCCTGTTTGAACTGGTATAGTTCAATGCTATTAAAACTAACATTAAGCTCCAAATGGCAACAATGGAGAGATGATTTTTGTGACACCTACGAAGATAAAGGCTGGACACCAATAAGATACGCTATAGAATTTAAATATAAAACAGGATCTTTATTAGACTATGCCATTAAAAAAGAAAAAAATTTGTTAGAAATGGATAACACAATCAATAAGAATAGTTTAATAAATCTTATTGCAATAGGTCTACCTAACTTCATAACAGACAGAATTAATAGAAAGGAAATAAAAGAAACTAAAGATCTGTTTAATGAGGTGAAAAACTTGGAACACCTAGTCAATAAAAAAAATTTTGATAAAAGGAAAATTTTATACCCGACTATAAAAATAAAAGAGGCTAAAGAACCATGCAAAATCTGTAGAAAATTAAATAAAGGTAACAGATATCATTCTGAATACTCGTGCTGGTTTAAAGGGAATGAAAGCATAAAAGAAAAACAAAATGTTATTAATTTTGTAAACAACTCTGAACTGGAAACAGAATTAAATGACACGAATCAAAAAAACTTATAGTGCCGCCATTAATTAAAGTTAAACTAATTTTAAACAATAAGCTAGAAGCATATGGTATATACGACTCTGGTTCCAATATATCATTGATAAATTCAAAATTGTTAAAAATAAGAGATGGAGAAATAAATAATTCTCAGAGTGTGAAGTTAACTACGATTAATGGTGTGAAAAAAACAAATGGAATGGTAAAACTGAAAATAAAGATTTTTGATATGGAAAAAGAAGTTAATGTATTTGTAATAAACAAAGAAAACTTCAATTACGACTTTTTAATTGGATTGGATATGATAAAACTCTTTCAATTAATTCAAAATGAAAAATTAGAAATTACACAAAAATTGTCACAAGTAAATAAAAATATAAAAAATGAAATGAAATGTATTACACAGAAAGAAACCATAAATAACTGTGAAATGATTACAGTTAATTTTAATGAACATATAGATCAAATGAATTTCAAACTGGTAATAAATCATCTTGAATACGAACAAAAAACAGAAATTAATAAATTAATTGAAGAGTTTAAATCAATCTTTGCAAAAGATAAATATGACATTGGAACTGTGAAGGACTACGAAGCCAGAATTGATTTAATAGTAGATAAATACTGTAGTAAACGACCTTACAGATGTAATGTCGAGGATAAAAAAGAAATAGAACTTCAAGTATCGAAGCTATTAGAGAAAAAACTAGTTGAAGAGTCATACAGCCCATTTGCTGCTCCAGTAACACTAGCCTTCAAAAAAGATGAGGATAGAAAATCAAGGCTTTGCATAGACTTCCGAGAGTTAAACAAGCTAGTAATTCCACAATCACAGCCTTTCCCTTTAATGAAAGATTTAATGGTTAAAACGAGAAACTGCAAATATTTTTCAACGCTTGATATTAACTCTGCTTTTTGGTCAATACCGTTAAGAATAGAAGACAGAAGAAAGACTGCGTTTGTTACACAAGAGGGGCATTTCCAGTGGACATGTTTACCGTTCGGCTTAAAAACAGCTCCCTCAACATTTCAGAGGATTTTAAGTAGTATTATAAGACGACATGGTCTTACGGATTTCACAGTAAACTACATAGATGACATATTGATCTTTTCTAAATCATTTGATGAACACATAATTCACTTGAGAAAACTGTTACAAACAATAAAAAAAGAGGGCTTTCGATTAAAATTGTCTAAATGTACTTTTGGAGCGGATTCTGTGAAGTATTTGGGACACATTATCCATAATAATTCAGTTCGCCCAATAAAAGATAACTTGGTATCAATACAAAGCTTTCCAGTGCCACAAAATCAAAAAAATGTGCGACAATTTTTAGGAAAGATTAACTTCTATAATGAATATGTTCCAAATATTGCAATAACACTAGATCCACTGCACAATTTGCTAAGAAAAAATCAAAAATTTGTTTGGACTGAGCAATGTCAACAATCCTTTGAGAAAATAAAAAACTTACTGTGCTCTCAACCTATATTAGAAATATATGACCCAGATTTGCCTATATTAATTTACACTGATGCAAGTATTCTTGGTATAGGAGCTGTACTGAAACAAAGACAAAAAAATACAAAAGAAAAACCTGTTGCATATTTTTCCAAGAAACTCAATGAAGTCCAAAAAAGAAAAAAGGCGATATATTTGGAATGCCTAGCAATCAAAGAAGCAGTTAAATACTGGCAACACTGGCTCATAGGTAAGAAATTCACTGTGTTTTCTGATCATAAACCTTTGGAAAAAATGAATATCAAATCACGAACAGACGAGGAATTGGGAGAATTATCATATTACCTCTCTCAATATGATTTTGAAGTTAGATATACTCCAGGTAAAAATAATGTTGAAGCCGACTGTTTGAGTCGGAATCCAGTTTTAGAAGCAAATGATAATGAAGAAGAACAATTAAGGGTAGTTAATTTACTTAACCTGAAGGATATCATAGATGACCAGAAAAAAAATGAAGTACTACAAAATGAAAAAAATAAATTAATATCAAAACAAAACATTTACTACAAGAAAATAAAGAATAGAGAAAAAATTGTATTAACTGAAGACCTCAGCAAAGGTTTTGTTGAGAATGTACATAGAAGATACTGTCACATGGGAATAAAGCAGATGCAGAATAAAATTATGCCATTTTACACAGCTAAAAATCTTTTACAGAATATAAAAAATGTATGTAGAAATTGTGAGGTCTGCATTAAGAACAAATCACGAGGTCAAGATAAACTTGGACTGATGTCTCATTTGGGACCTGCCACATATCCATTTCAAATAATGTCTATAGACACAATAGGTGGATTTGGTGGGTCTAGATCTACCAAACGATACATGCATCTATTAGTAGATCACTTTACGAGGTATGCATATATTGTTAATTCAAAGACACAGAACTCAAACGACTTTATAAAACTTCTTAAAAAAGTAACTGAAGACAATCATAACATTGGTATGATCCTGACAGATCAGTATCCAGGAATAAATTCTAAAGAATTTAAGCAATTTCTAAAAGAGAAAGATATCCCAATAATTTTTACTGCAGTAAATGCACCATTTTCCAATGGTATTAATGAAAGACTCAACCAAACGCTGATTAACAAAATAAGGTGTAAAATCAATGAAGAAAATAATAAAGTAGCCTGGTCAACACTTGCACAAAAATGTGTGAAAAAATACAATGAAACTGAACATACGGTTACAGGCTTTACACCTATTTACTTGTTACAAGGAGATAATACTACATTGATACCACAGGAACTTAAAGAAAAAACAACGCAAATGGATCTTTCAAGAGATAGAAATATAGCTCTAAAAAATAGTATGAGATCCCACAATTACAATAAAAATATTTTTGATAAAAATAGGAGATACTTTGAGTTCAATGTAGGAGATATGGTTTTTGTAGAAAATGGTAACAAATTAAACAGGAGAAAATTAGATGAGCTAAAAGTGGGGCCGTACCAAATAATAGAGAAGATATCAAACTCCATATACAAAATCAACACTGGACATAGAAAACCTGAATCAAATCTCTTTCATGTCACCAAATTGACTCCGGCTCCTAAGCTAGAAAATATATGAATATATTTTCTTACCCGATGAGGGGGGATGTAAAGAAAACTACTTATATTCTGTTATTGTATTTGCCCGCATTTATTGTCTGTCCTTCAGAGACAACAATGACATTTGAGTCATTTGACATTTGACAGAAACTTAAAACAATAAGAGGGACGGTTTTATTTTGAGGTTAAAATTTTGTTAATTTTGTAATAAATTTCTCACCTAACCATAACAGTGGAATAATAAGCTTTGAATGTTGTTTTTTTTGGTTTCAGGTGAGTTGTTTGATGTATGTCTGGTTAATTTTGTTTTAAGTACCAAACTACATAACCTGTGTGTTTTGTAAAATAAAATTTTTGGTTTCAGAAACAACACATTCTTGTTTATTTTCTACAACACAACTAATTTTATCTTACATACATTAAAGTATGAGCAACACGATAATGTTGTTAAATTCAAACAACTTCTTTACGTAACTTCTTTATTACCTTAAAATACAGGTATACAAAACATACATGTCATAAGATTTAAATCTATGTATTACATAATAATCAAAGAAAACAACCTAAATTAACTTCTTAATAAATAATTATTTAATAATATTATATTAACGTTTACGTCATTTACCTATTTACACAATTTTATCATTTAAGCATTTATTTATATATATATTTATTAAATTATGCCTTTAGAATACAAAATATTAATCAAACTTTATAAAAATAATAACTTTTTTCCTAGTCGTCATAATTAAAAAATCCAATACACTGCGTTCGTCACCGAGGCACAGTCGCAACGGTCTTCACCCCACGATCACCCCACGTACGAGCTGCGTAGGTATAGCTCGCGTTTCGACCTTTAGTATGAAGTCCAACTACTGCTTGTAATATATCTACTGTGACTAAACAGTTTGCATGTAAAGTGCTTCTATTTTAAACGATAATCCTAAACTAGGGATGATTACAATTGTGTTATTGCTTTGGTAGGGTTGCAACTGGACAAATAATTGTTTTGTAACACATTCTTGTGTTGTGAATTCGTTGACATTTTTATGTTCGTATGTTTTAGAATGTCTGAAGGTGGCGCCAGTGACAGAAAAATTTAGGAGTAGAAGGTTAGCTTGGAATGGACATGTAATGCGTAGGGAGGAAAGTCATATTACTAGAAAAATGTTGAATGTCAATGGAGAGGAAGGCCAAAGAAGAGATGGTTGGATTGTGTGAAAGAGGACATGTGTGTAAAAGGAGCGACTGATGAGTTGACGAGTAATAGAGACGAATGGAAAAGATTGACATATTTTTCCGACCCCACTTAAGTGGGATAAGGGTAAGGAGATGATGATGATGTTTTAGAATGTGTAATACAAAAGATAATATTATATAATGTAGAAGCAAAACATAAATACATAATATGCTACTAATATTATAAACGCGAAGTTTGTTTGGAAGTTTGTTTCTCTTTAACGCCGCTATTGAAGCGATTTGGTTAAAATTTGCAATGGAAATTATTTACTCTGAATTAATACATAGTTAACTATGTTCATTCCGGAAAATCCATGGTTCCCGCGGGATTAAAAAAAACTGAACTCCACGCGGACGAAGTCGCGGGCGCCCGCTAGTAATGGAATAATTAAGGTATTATGGCACCCTTGCGTAGGTATAGGTATAAACTATTTCCATTCCAAATTTCAGCCAAATCACTTATGTAGTAGCTGCGTTAAAGAGTAACAAACATCCAAACATACATACATCCATACAAACTTTCGCGTTTATATCAGTAAGATGTAGGAATATTTTATTTAAAGATGTCTTTTTTAGACAATTATTGTGAGACTCCTAAACATAATTCATAATAAGATAAATAAATTGAATTTTATTATTGTGGCAACCCTATCGACAGAGCTTAAGTATATTATTCCAAGACTTCTTTTCTTATTCAATTCTAAGCCGGTTCAACTCTCATGACCTCTGTGATCCTCGTGTTCCGATATCGATTTATGTCGTACCGTAACGTTAAAACACCTTTTACTAACCAGAAAGGCATAAAATGTTATATTTAGCTCACTGTTGAGCACAAGTCTCATCTCAGAATGAAAGGGGTTAGGCCAAATAGTCAAATGCGGCAAACTTTACACACGCAGAGAAAAATCTCAGGTATGCAGGTTTCCTCACGATGTTTTTCCTTCACCGTTTGAGAAATGCGATATTTAATTTCTCAAAATGCACACAACTGAAAAGTTGGGGGTACATGCCCCGGACCGGATTCGAACTTACGCCCTCCGAATCGAAGGCAGAGGTCAACTGGGCTATCACTTCCAATTGACGGTTCTTAGATGATATTATATTTTACATCATCAAGACTCAATAGATCGGTTAAGGGTAACGTAACTCCGAGAGGTTTTGGGTTCGATACCCGACCGCTATACAGTAGTAGATACCTACTGCTATCACAGTAATTATCAGTCCATTTCAATCAATGAGTCAATCAATCAATGTATTTATTTACATGTGTAGAAAATATATAAAACGGCAAAGATTTTATTTTATTGAAATGAACAGCCCGCTTTTTATATTCTAAATCTTATTAGATACGTTATTATCATTAACAACCCTTTTCGGCTCACTGTTGAGCACGAGTCTCCTCTTAGAATTAAAAGGGTTAGGCCAAATAGTCCACCACGTGCAATGCGGCAGACTGCACACGCAGAGAATTAAAAAAAATCCCTGGTCTGCAGGTTTCCTCCCGATTTTTTTCCTACACCGTTTGAGACACGTGATATTTAATTTCTTAAAATGCACACAACTGAAAAGTTGAAGGTGCATGCCCCGGACCTGATTCGAACCCACACCCTGCAGAATCGGAGGCAGATCGCTTTATTCATGTAACAATATACCAAATCTCTTCGGCGATACACGCACGCAGAGAATTAAGAAAGTTCTCAGGTATGCAGGTTTCCTCACGATGTTTTTCCTTCACCGTATGAGACACGTGATATTTAATTTCTTAAAATGCACATGACTGAAAAGTTGGAGGTCTTCACCCCAGGGCCGGCCCGCCCATACGGCGAACGGAGCAGTCGCTCCAGGCGCCAAATCCTAGAGGGCGCTTAAATGGTAAAGAACGTTGGTCACTCCAGAGTATGGTCGAGATCTTCACGTTCCATACTTACTTTGCACTCACATTTGGTATAGGTATATATTATTAGGAAACTAGAGAGCCGCCATAATTGGATCTCGCTCCATTCTAAAATTTACTTCGGGCCGGCGCTGCTTCACCCTCAGAATCAAAACCACTGGGCAATCACGACTCTTTAATCTTATTACCACTTATATTAGATTTCGTCCAGTATATGGACAAAATCAAATCATCCCTCTTCAATTTCACGAAGGGATGAACAAATAAAAGTGGGATCGTGTGTAAAACGTATTGTAATGACATATGCCCGCGGTCGGGACGGATCAATCTGGGCCCTTGGGCTATCGAATTCATATTATTTTCTTTTTCACTGGGCACTCTGTAGCGCACTACGCTCAGACTTTTTCTGTGTGATCGGATCAGACTGCCTCGTGGGAGTTTTCAATGTTTTCGTACTGTGACGATCGCGTAAACGTAAACGCAAATTTATATCGATTTTTTTCCCGACATCATCATCATCAAATCAGCCGATGGACGTACACAGAACATAGGCCTTTTGTAGGGACTTCCAAACATCACGATACTGAGCCGCCTGCATCCAGCAAATCCCTGCGACTCGCTTGATGTCGTCAATCCACCTGGTCGACCAACACTGCTTACTAGTGCGGGGTCGCCATTCCAGTACTTTGGGACCCCAACGTCCATCGGCTCTTCGAACTATGTGCCCCGCCCATTGCCACTTCAGCTTCGCGACACGCTGAGCTACGTCGGTGTCGGTTCTTCTGCTCCTCATTTGAGCTATTGAGGCTATATAATTGAAACTGTTGTCCAGTAGTGCCCCTAGATGGCGCTGTTCCAATTCCTTAGAAATTCGCGTTTACGTTACGCGACCGTCACAGTACGAAAACGGCCACCAGGCACTCAGCAGGTCTGTTCTGGGACGATGTCTTGTGTAACTCGCAAGTGTGAGATTCGAATTCACCTAAGTCTCTCTCTTTCTAACACGATACTATAGAAAGAGATAGAGGGGAATTCGAAATTCGCATTTGCGAGTTAGGCAAACCATCGTTACAGAATCCTCCTCCGTGAGTCGTAATCCTCATGTGTGAGGGTCGTGACCACCTCCATCTCTGATCTTTGTCCTTAGTTATGGTATGATATCTTTTTCTATCTCCGGCTACGCGAAGAGAATCGTAAACAGTGGACCAACGCATCGGGTTGCGCCTAGGGATTGCAATTGCTGGATCCAGCATACAGCAATCCAGCTGGATCCAGCGCCTTTTTAAACATGCTGGATCCAGCATACATCTTGATCCAGCAATGCGGATCCGCAAACGTATCAATTTCTATTGTTTAGTTTTGAGTTGCCGCCATTTTCGAATCAAATTTTCCGGCGATGAATGGTCAATAATCAATGAGTTGATTGTCAGTCTACAACCGTTGAAACTGGCTGTAGAAGCTCTTTGCAGAAGAGAGTCCACATTGTTAACTGCCGACACAACCCTGAAATTTGTCTTAGACAAGCTAAATAACCAGGGCACTTCCCTAAGCGCGCAGCTAGCTGAAGCACTACGCAACAGAATCGCAGAACGACGCCTCTCCGAAGTTACTGGTACGTTAGTGTACTTGAAAAATCCAAAAAAGTATGAAGAAGCAGTAAAAAAACCTGGCTATTTTCCATTGCCAAAAAGAATGCGATGCGGCAGGAGATAAAAACATTGTTAAAACGAGTAAATAAACAATATATTGTAGAGCCGGTGCAAGAAGATACCATGGAGATAGAAGAAGATCGTGTAGATGATGACGCAGAACCCGTTAAAATGACTTTAGAGCTAGAGCTTGAAATAGAACTTAAAAGAGAGAAGGAGAACTTTAATAAACAAAAGCCAAGTGGTCAATTAGATTACGAAAAGATCCTGAAAAAAGAAATGAGCGTTTATGAGAGTCCTTTTTTAAAAGAATGTTAATTAAGTTAATTTTAAAAGAATTTGTGAGACTGATTGCTACTGATTAGCCGTCCTATCATTTAACATAAGCGTAATTAATAAGATAGTGCTTACTTAGAAACATTATCTTAAATGTTATATGAATATAAGGTTATATGTTTGTTATTTAATTTTATGTTGATTATTTTGATCTCAAATTATTAAAAAACCAAAGCAAATTAATATAAGATATCACCAAATGAGTGGAAGATTTCAAAGATTATCGTAAGAAGTACAAATTAATAAAAAAAGTCTAAAAAATGTCGTCTTTTTATTTTCGTTCTACGTTTTGCTGGATCCGCGCTGGATCCAGCTGGATTCAGTTCAATCCAGCAAAAATTCCGCTGGATTGAAAACGCCGCTGGATTGCAATCCCTAGTTGCGCCCCCGTTTTTTTTTCCTTCCACATTCCCAGTAATAACTAATTAATTTTAATAATTAATTAATAAGAATTAAACCAATTAATTGGAATTCTACGCAGACTAACTCACAGACGTTCTAGTACTTTAATAATTCACCAGAAATTCATAATTTCAATTCTAAAAACGAGAAACCTTTGAGTAAAATAACATCATAAATACACAGACTTAAGCTACAGGAAATAGAAGCGGCACGAACAATAACCATCCGTCAGATTACGGTGAAAGGACCCGGCGCTGTTTTAATAAGCTGCCAGATCTAAGAGATAACTCTCTCAATACGGATAGAGATAAGAGCTGGATAAACTTAGCTCTGCTCGATATGGATAAAGGTTATTTTTAAACGCTTTATTACTACTCAAAAGATATTTCCAGAAATAAGTTAATAACTTTTGAATTTAAACTTCATCATCATTATCATAAACAACCCATATTTAGCTCTCTGTTGAGCTAAGAATAAGAGGTAACAGCCTTCATAGTCAGAGAATTAAGAAAATTCTCAGGTATGCATATATGGGTTCCTCACGATCTTTTTCCTTCACCGTTTGAGACACGTGATAATATTTCATTTATTAAAATGCACACAACTGAAAAGTTACAGGATACACCTCTAACTTTTCAGTTGTGTGCATTTTAATAAATTCCCCGGACCGAATTCGAACCTACGCCCTCCGGAATCGGAGGCAGAGGTTATGTCCACTGGACTATCACGGCTATTTAGTTGTTATATTCTACTTCCTACTAATCTTACTAATATTATAAACGCGAAAGTTTGTATGGATGTTTGTTTGGATGTTTGTTACTCTTTAACGTCGCTACTATTGAAGCGATTTGGTTGAAATTTGGAATGGAAATCGAAATAATTCTTTCACGAGTATTTTTTGTTTTCAACGGAGAATACAGAAAGCTAACATTTAAAAATAGTTAACATTATTCGGGCCAGCATGGTGGACTATTAGCCTAATTCTCTCATTCTGAGAGGAGACTCGTGTTCAACAGTAAGCCGAAAGAGGGTTGTTAAATTTGATATACAACAATTATAAGTAGCTGAAGCACTCCATCTGAAAGGGGAGCTCGGGGTAAATCCGTCTGGAATGGAAATGGAATTATATAAACGAGATTTAAGTCCTTCGCAGACTGTCGCCTACGCTCCCGGTTCACTCTTTGCCTCGCACCAGAAAACGTAATCCACGCCTACTGAATACTTTCCCTTTGCAATATTACAACACTTTACTTTATAAAGGTTTCTCTATAAATCTATATAATACAATTTTTTTATAAACTACCCTCCTCCCAACAGTGCGATAAGGTGAAAATTGCAGCCGAGGCGTATTGCAGCTCGAGCCAAAGGCGAGAGCTATAGTATGGAAGCAGAGGCTGTAATTATTAAAAGCGCACGTATGTAATACGATGTTTTATAACACATTTGCGAGGAAACACACTTTGAACACACTTTCTGAAAATTAATGCAGAACCTTTGCCTGTTTTCCATAAGATGCAATTTTTATACGCTTGTCATTTTTGCACAGATAACGAAGTGCGAATAACGAACGAATATTTTTGTCAAACGCTCCGTTTGTAATAGATTTATTATAGTGACGTCATGAAACAATTAAAATATAGTTCGTCATGTCCAACAGGCGTTTTGGCTCGTATTGTCAAAAACATATTTAAAAACTAAAATTTTCAATTTAATTCCGTCTCGATCTCGGTAGATTTTTTTTAAATCTAGTACACAGATTAACCAATAATATAGAGATGACGGTGTCGTACCCGTCACGGATACAAAATTAAAAAACGAATACGTTCTCTTGTCAGTACGATACGAATCGTCGCATCAGTAATTTTCAATATTATTCAAGAATTAATAAAAAAAATACAACCGACTTCAAAACCTAAAAACGTACCCGCTAAACTAAAAAGCGAAAAATAACATCTTAATATGTTCTACCTGCTTCTTTAAAAAAAAAAAAAAAAATACCGACCGAATTGAGAACCTCCTCCTTTTTGAAGTCGGTTAAAAATGGCGTCATACGTTTTTAAATATCTTAAAAACTGTTCACAAAAAGTAAAAAAATAAGATAGAGTATTTTTTTATTGGTTATTATTGGCTATTATATTATTAGTAATTGTTGTTAGTGTTAAATTTTGAAATACAAATTATGAAAAAAATTTGTATACGCGGATATCAAGGAGACGCGTGACTTTTGTTTTTTTTTTTATGGGTTGCACCGGCTTCAGCACGCAGTTTGTGTAAAGGCAAAGACTCTCTCTGGTTACTCTGTGATCCATATAACGATAATAAACAATTTAAGACCATAACAAGTGTCAACTAGCCTATTACGCATCCACGAAATAGCGTAAAGTGCCAGTTAACTAAAAGCCTGTAAAAATAGAATACAACGATCCAGAAACGCTAATCTGGTGAATTTTATAGCTTTTTTTACACCAAAATTAAGCTGTTTCGTGCCAAATAAGCGCAGGGTAAACACATTATGCAAATCGCTTGATTTCCCAACTCACGCTCGCCAGACGTTGTTTATTTTGCCGCCGTAATTTTATTTATTACCATTTACGTTACGGTACGAAAACATTGATTAACATGTTTACGTACTAACTAGCAGACATCCCGCGGTTTTACCCGCTTCTGTGGAAATACGGGGATAAATTATATCTTTTAGCACACTCAGAGGTGATTACAAAAATGAGAAAATTAATGTCTGGTAATCGATAATTACTGATAATCGAGGATAGTTAGTCCACCTGGTGGGGGGTCGACCAACACTGCGCTTACTAGTGCGGGGTCGCCATTCTAGCACTTTGGGACCCCAACGTCCATCGGCTCTTCGAACTATGTGCCCCGCTCATTGCCACTTCAGCTTCGCAACTCGTTGAGCTATGTCGGTGACTTTGGTTCTTCTGCGTCCCCCACCAGGTGGACTGACGACATCAAGCGAGTCGCAGGGATTCGCTGGATGCAGGCGGCTCAGTATCGTGATGTTTGGAAGTTCCTACAAAAGGCCTATGTCCTGCAGTGGACGTCCATCGGCTGATATGATGATGATGATGATGAGGATAGTTATCTATCCGTAATCTTGGGTAGGTTACTGAAAACGGTAAAAAATATATATATGATATATCTATCTATGTATATAAAAGAAAGTCGTGTTAGTTACACTATTGATTACTCAAAAACTGCAGGACCGATTTGGCTGAAAATTGGTGGAGAGGTAGCAAGAACCAGGAGACGGACATAGGATAGGTTTCACGCAGACAAAGTCGCGGCGATCGCTAGTTTAACTATAAACTAGTCTATAGCTATTCTACGGTAGCTAAAGTCATAAAATCCGGACATGTTCGTTAAAACTTGACAAAGCGCCCGAAGTTGCTGAGCTCTCAAGAGAACTCGACAAATCGCTGTTGTTCGAAGCGATATTGTATTTCTTTGTGAAAGTCTTTGCTCAGTTTATAAAATATCAAACTATCTATCTATACTTATAATAAAACTGGTCGAATTCTATACATTTATTCGCAATTTGAGATTTTACTTATAACATTTGTAACAACAAACGTTACCGTGACATAACTGACGCCAGCGCCATCTAGAATCTATACTTATAATACGAATTCTGTACATTTTGTACATTCACTACATTGAAGATATTTTAAAAATTTTTGTTGAGGGGCATTATATAATCGATACTGAAGCTAAAATTTTTTTTTCGATTATATTCGTCTGTCTGTCCGTGTTCTTTTGTTATTCAGGCATCACGCTGAAACTACTGTATGAATTTAAATAAAACTTTACACGGTTTAAAACCATAACACGGAAAAGGTTATAGGTTACTTTTTATTGCGAAAATAAAATAAAAAGGGGGTGAAATATTTCATATAATTCATTTTTAGAGTTACAGTTGTAAAAATTTGTTCATAAATCATAAAAAAATACGAAATATAATGGGATTCAAAAATTTTTATTATTCAAACTCTAAAATAGTGAAATAAGGCTTGATTGAATGTTTACATTGATTTCCACGCGGACGAAGTCGCGGGCGTCCGCTAGTTTTAGTATAAGGTCGTTGTAAGTAGGAGCCACAACTTCCATAAGCAAACTTCGTGGGCTTTGTCGAGTCATAATGAGCTGTCTAGATTTCAAGATATCTAGACAATAATTAACACTAACTGGACCTAACGTTGGAAAATTGAATGAATTTAACGTTTTAACGGACGGCCTTTTAATAAAAAATACATGACGGAGGTCCTGGATTCGATATCCGGCTAGACCAATTTAGGTTTTTTAATTGGTCCAAGTCTGGCTGGTGGGAGGTTTCGGCCGTGGCTAGTTACCGGCAAAGACGAACGCCTAGCGATTTAAAGTTCTGGTACGATGACGTGTAGAAACTGAAAGGAGTGTGGATTTTCATCCTTCTCCTAACAAGTTACCCGCTTCCAACTCAGATTACATCACTTACCATCAGGTGAGATTGTAAGGGCTAACTTGTAAAGAATAATAATAAAAAACTCGTAGTCTTTGTCCAGTTATAACGACCTGTCTAGATTTCAAGATATCTAGACAAATAATTGACGCTAACTGGACCTAATGTTGGAAAAATAGAATTCATTTAGTAGTCAGATCAATTAGAAATCGTGAGAAAAATTAACTTGATAGTTCATCTCGATGAGACGATCATCGTTTTTTTTTTACGAATATTATTGATCGAATTTCTGCAAATCGAGTTTATTTGCAGAAATTCGATCAAAGGGTCTCAAAATGAAAGCCCACTGAAAGAAAATACTGATCACTTCTGATCACTACTGATCGAGAGTGTAATTAACAATTTTATGACCTTCAGGAGTTTTTCAAAATTTTCAATTTTATTTTATTTTTAGCGTTTTACTGCTACCATTGTTAGCATATCCAATAAATAAATAAAATAAAAATAAAACTCTTCGACGTCAAAAGAGGAAAAATGTAAAAGTTTCTTAAGGGTTCCGTGAAGCAAACATCTAAAGAACTCCAACAGTCCTAATGACTCCCCCCAGATGTCACTAATGTGTTCCCAGCACTAATTAGACTTTCAATTTACTGCTGAATTGCAAATGGGCTGAGTTTTAATCCGACGCGCCAGGGACGTGAATAAAATGCCCAATTTAAATGGAAGCTTGATTAAAGGCGAACGCACATATTCGCAACAGCGCGCCGTACGTATCGCACGTCGTCATCAACCCATATTCGGCTCAGCTCGAGTCTCCTCTCAGAATGAGAGGGGTTAGGCCAATTGTCCACCACGCTGGCCCAATGCGGATTGGCAGACTTCACACACGCAGAGAATTAAGATAACTCTCTGGTATGCAGGTTTCCTCACGATGTTTTCCTTCACCGATTGAGACACGTGATATTTAATTTCTTAAAATGCACACAACTGAAAAGTTGGAGGTGTATGCCCCGGACCGGATTCGAACCCACACCCTCCGGAATCGGAGGCAGAGGTCATATCCACTGGGCTATAACGGCTCTTCGTATCGCACACTTTTAATTATTATCATCATCATCATCATATCAGCCGATGGACGTCCACTGCAGGACATAGGCCTTTTGTAGGGACTTCCAAACATCACGATACTGAGCCATCTGCATCCAGCGAATCCCTGCGACTCGCTTGATGTCGTCAGTCCACCTGGTGGGGGGTCGGCCAACACTGCGCTTACTAGTGCGGGGTCGCCAATTATTATCAGCCTACTATTATTTATTGATCAAGAGTGTAATTTACAATTTCATAACCTTCCGGGGTTATTCAAAATTTATGGTTAGCTTGGTATGGTAATGCGGAGAGATGAAAGTCATATTACTAGAAGAATGTTGAAATTACAAGTGGAAAGAGACACCTATTGTGTCTTTCCACTTAGAGGAAGAAAGAAGAGATGGTTGGAGTGTGTGAAAGAGGACAATGTATGTAAAGGGAGTCGATGATGTGTTGACGAGTACTTGATTTTTCACACAAAATTTGATTGAAATTCTTTGGTCCACTTTTTTATAATAATAAAAAATCGCCGAGCACTACAGAGTACCTCTTACTTTTATCTGTCAAATTCAAACTAAGTTTGCTATAAATTTGAAACTCTGAACATAAGTTTGGGAGATGTGTAGCAACACAACAACATCAAAAAATCGATAATCGTATGTATGTTGCCCGTAAAAATTGAAAACCTTGCTTTTTGAACACCCCTCGTACATCTTGATTTTTTGTCAAAGATTGATATGATATAGCTCTTATTAACTGTCCTTTGTTATTTATTGCAGATGTGAGTTCAGCTTTCAAAAGCGTGATTACAAATAAGCATAATATTGGATTTGCGTGCGGAATTTTACTGTCCAATCAATCAGGCATTGTTTAATTAATACCTTTTGTTACTGAGTTTTCATTTACAGGGCGTCCGCGATATCGTCTGCGTGAAATTCAGACTCAAAAAACCCGTGGGAGTTATGGATTTTATCAGGATAAAAAGTAGCCTATATCTTGCTCATACCTTTTTTTATACTATACAAGTTAGCCCTTGACTACAATCTCACCTAATGGTAAGTGATGATGATACTACCTAAGATGGAAGCGGGCTAACTTGTTAGGCGTAGGATGATAATCCACACTCATTTCGGTTTCTACACGGTACTGGAACTCTAAATCGCTTGGCGGTACGTCTTTGCCGGTAGGGTGGTAACTAGCCACGGCCAAAGCCTCCCACCAGCCAGACCTGGACCAATTAAAAAACCTCAATCGGTCCAGCCGGGGATCGAACCCAGGACCTCCGTCTTGTAAATCCACTGCGCATGCTCTTCTATCTTCCAGTGATTTTTTTTCATGTATTGATGTTATAATAAGTAGGTTTTATATGTTGATTTTAGTATCTTCTACGTATATCCTCATTTCTGATTCTATCACATAGATTCATTCATTCCCAAAGTGGTCGGTATTCCCAGGGGTCGCTTTCGATTCGGGGGTCAGCAGTAACAGTAAATAAAAATAGGGGTCGATGAAGTCTAAAGTTCTCCTTTACGTTAAACAGTTTCTTAACAATGTCTCTTTCATGACTATAAGCATAATTTAATAGAACAAAATAATTGAATTTGGCCTATGTGACCTCGGATCATGTCGTCCTGGGCTATATTACTATTTATATCAGCCTATTTTAACGGCCCACTAGCCAGGCCAAGCTTTCTATACCTACAGCATAGGGGATATGGAGTGGAGTGTAGACCCATCACACTGCTCCTATATGGGTTGGTGAGCGTAGGGTGATAATGTTAATTTCATTAAATACTACTAACAGTAATGATAATGGCTGGCAATGGCTTAATGGCTGAAAATTTCTTCAACCCAGGAATCGAACCCATGACCTCGTGATCGGGATAACCACCGGAGCAACGAGATAAAAAGTAGTTAAATAAACATTATCCCTACATCGTTATGAAGTCTACAGACTTCAGCTAATGACGGCACTCCAGATGTTAGAGACGAGGCGCACAAATTACATTTTCATACAGTGTTTAACACATACGAAGAGCCGATGGACGTTGGGGTCCCAAGGTGCTGGAATAGCGACCCCGCACCGGGTAGCGCAGTGTTGGTCGACCCCCCACCAGGCAGACTGACGATATCAAGCGAGTCGCAGGCATTCGCTGGATGCAGGTGGCTCAGGATCGTGATGTTTAGAAATCTATACAAAATATCTATCTATGAAATTAGGACGAAAAGATATCACGAAAAATTTAGTACACATAATAAACATACCCGTCAAAACAAAATAAGGGCTATCTAATATTTTTAGCTTTTTTACATATCAGTAAGCACAACTTTTAACACTTGACCAATTTACCATCAGAAATGTTAGTGATACTTTAAGCAACCCTTAAGACGCCCTTTAGAAACCATTCGAGTCAATAAACAAAAGTAATTTTAATTTATTGTATAGATTTACTGGTGGCCCCTATTTTGTTTTGACGAGTATATATTAGATTTTCCCGTTTAAAAACATTACATATTATCAAACAAAAGAAAATCTTAAAAGTGTAAACTTTCTTGAACTTTCGACAACGTCACTATTCACTTTATCACCAACCCGGACAATAGTTGATAGCTTTCTTTGTCTGCAAAGAATAATACCTAGCCGCCATTTTTCGTGAAAAGCTGATAAAAAGAAAATGCTGCTCTGCACTCGCCAGACTCCTAATTACTCTTTTTCACTAACATCGACCCCATGCAAGGTAGTTAATACCATTGGAGTAACCCCCCATATATACCAACTAGCTGACGCCGCGCGGTTTTACTCGCTTGATTGATTTTCCCGTAGGAATATGGAGATAATATAGCCTATAGCCTTCCTCGATAGGCTATCTAACACTGAAGGAATTTTTCAAATTGGACCAGTAGTTCCTGAGATTAGCGCGTTCAAACAAACAAATAAACTCTTCAGCTTTATAATATTAGTATAGATTTGGGTATTACTGGTTTAACTAGATTCATACATAAATACAAATACATATATCCTTAAACTTTCTACAATCCTACTAATATTATAAACGCGAAAGTTTGTATGGATGTTTGGATGTTTGTTACTCTTTAACGCCGCAACTACTGAACCGATTTAGCAGAAGTTTGGAATGGAAATAGATTTTACTCTTGATTAACACATAGGCTACTCTTTGTCCCGAAAAAATCTATGGTTTCCCGAGATTTGCAAAAAACTGATGATTTTGATGCTATGAATGTTTGTTACTCTTTCACGCCTCGGCTATTGAACTGAATTATCTGAAATTTGAAGTAGGTATAGATTATAGTCTAGAATGACATTTGCTATCGATATTCCCATACATTTTTCTAGTTTTCGAAACGTTTGCGATTGTAGAAAGAGAATCGACTTGCCACTTGGCTACAGGGGTTGGTCATACGCCCTTATCACCAAAGCCGACAACACTTGATAGCTTTCTTTGTCCGGTTCCGTAGCAAAGAGTACTGGCAGCCATTATTCATTCCGGTTGAAGCGCTGATAAAATGGATGCCGGTCCGGAGCCGCCAGAGGCAATATCCGGATGGCGCCGCGAATATCCGGCGGGAGATAGGCTTTGGTTTAAAAATAAATGTAAACCTGCTGTAATGCACGATTCACAATCTGTATTACGGTAAAGGTCCATTTCAGTCATAGAGGAATTTCGTACGAGATTTCAGTGGATTTATAGTCTGATGGGAAACGAAAAAAATTTTGGGGGCGCCAAAACAAAGTGTAAAATCTTCGACCATTAATAACAGGCAGTACCCCTCTGGCAAAGGTAAAAAATCAATGATCTAAGGCCTTTATAAAAGCTGTTGCTATAGAATCGATGTTTCATTGTTGTAATCGTTTTCGTCGTGTAAAGAGCTCCCTAAAAATGCCGATTTATGTAGTTAAACAAAAAATGGCCAACAACCTGTAGTTTAGTGAAAGATGGAGTAACGTTTCATTTGCAAGTATTTCTACCTTAATTAGAAAAACAATATCTAAAAATAATCGATTATTTTGACGGAACAGCAAAACATCGATCAAGTAATCGAATAATCTATTTAGGTATATATTCTGTAGATAGTCTAAGCGATGTGTTTGTTATTCTGTGTAAAAATTACGCGTGTGTGTATTGCGAATCAAAATAGTTGTGTATGGTGTATAGACACAGAATATATTTAATGGTGTTACAATATTTTCGATGTGTACAAGTTTGTGTTAGTTTGGTAAAAAAGTTGCCTTTTTTCGCAACATAGTGAGTTTATTCTTCTGGTCATCTATATTAACTGTACTTATATTAAAAAGAGGTAAAGTTTGTGATAGTGTAGGGGTAATCTCTGGATTTACTTAACCGATTTTGAAAATTCTTTTACCATTAGTATGCCACGGCTAGTAGACTACGATCTCACGTGATTGTGATGATGCAATCTAAGCTGAAGCGGGCAAAATTGTTATGAGTAGCATGAAATCCACACTCCTTTCGGTTTCTACATATCTAACCGGAACGCTAAATCGCCTGGCGGTACATCTTTGTCGATAGGGTGGTAACTATAGGCCGAAGCCTTCCACCAGCCAGACCTGGACCAATTAAGAAAACTTCAATCAAAATCAAAAAATCAAAAATCATTTATTTCAAGTAGGCTCAGTTTACAAGCACTTTTGACACGTCAGTTGACTATTTGTAAAGATTCTACCACCGGTTCGGAAGGCAGGTTCTGCTGAGAAGATACCGGCAAGAAACTCAACAGTTGCTCTTTTGAAAAAGTCATACAGTATTATAATTTACAATTGATAACAATTACAATTTCTTATAGTTTTATTTCCTGTGTGAAGGTGGAAGCTGATCCAATGGCCTCCAAGCGCTTGTATCTTTAAGGAACTCATCAATGTTGTAGTAACCTCGACTAAGTAAATGTTTTTTAACACATTGCTTAAAGCTATGCATTGGCAGGTCCATCACAGTCTTGGGGATCTTGTTATAGAAGAGTACACCCAAACCTACAAAAGATTTTTTTACTCTTTGGAGACGATATGCAGAAATAACTAACTTATGCCCGTGTCTAGTAAGACGTGGGTTTAAATCTCCTTTTCGTTTGTACAAATTAATATTTTGTCTTACATAGACTATACTGTTATATATATATTGACAGGCTACTGTTAGTATACCTATTTCTTTAAACTTTTGACTCGCGTGATTTTAATTGATATATTGCTCGAATTGCTCTTTTTTGAAGTACAAATATAGATTGTATATCGGCAGCCTTGCCCCACAATAAAATACAATCGACCCAGGACCTCCGTCTAAAATTTGTGCAGTCAAATGTTTAACATCGTCATCATCAACCCATATTCGGCTCACTGCTGAGCTTGAGTCTCCTCTCAGAATGAGAGGGGTAAGGCCAATAGTCCACCACGCTGGCCCAATGCGGATTGGCAGACTTCACACACGCAGAGAATTAAGATAATTCTCTGATATGCAGGTTTTCTCACGATGTTTTCCTTCACCGATTAAGACACGTGATATTTAATTTCTTAAAATGCACTCAACTGAAAAGTTAGAGGTGCTTGCCCCGGACCGGATTCGAACCCACACCCTCCGGAATCGGAGGCAGAGGTGATATCCACTGGGCTATCACTGCTCTTTCTTGGCTTAACATTAGTTGATTTTAATCTATTTACAATAGATTTTGTGTCAATGCCATTAGGAGCTATAAACGCTGTGGTTTGAGCTAGAATACTCGCGTATCCGGTGTGGTTTAATTTTGGGCACTGCGCCAAAATTGCAACGAAACCATTTCAACTAAAATTCGAGCGAAACGCTATCTCGACCAGAAATCGTCGGAAGGTAGCAAAAAGCAAAAGAAAAATGCAACAAGCGTTTGTATCCTATTTTCTGATGTTTCCAGGAACGTTTTTAGATTTGATGTAATGAAAAATCACTCGGTCGAAAAGTGTTTTGTATTTCGATAGTGTATTTCTTTCTTTCGAGCTTTTTAGGGTTCCGTAGTCCACAAGGAACCCTTGTAGTTTTACCATGTAAGTCTATCTGTCCGTCCGTCCATCCGTCTATCCGTTTGCGTATGTATATCAATTACGGCTATAAAGTGGTAAAAAGAAAGTTTGAAAAATGAATTTTTTGGGGGTTTTTAGGTTCCTTCCCTACCGCGATAGCCGATAAAATTGATTCTTACTGTATACACAGTAAGAATCAAAGAAGAAAAGTATTTTTGAGCATTACATATGGAATCAATTATTATTAAAGAACTACCTTAAACTATGTAACACTACCATTATAAAGGTACCAGCTCAGCATTGTGCTGCACCATCATCATATCAGCCAATGGGCGTCCACTGCAAGACATAGGAACTGAAAGATTTTGTAGGAACTTCCAAATATCACGATCCTGAGCCGCCTGCATCCAGCGAATCCCTGCGACTCGCTTGATGTCGTCAGTCCACCTGGTGGGGGGTCGGCCAACACTGCGCTTACTAGTGCGGGGTCGCCATTCCAGCACTTTGGGAACAACAGCTCTTCGAACTATGTGCCCCGCCCATTGCCACTTCAACTTCGCAACTCGTTGAGCTATGTCGGTGACTTTGGTTCGTCTACGGATCTCCTCATTCTAATGCGATCACGCAGAGACACTCCTAGCATTGCTCGTTCCATCGCCCACTGTTTGACTCTGAGCCTTCTCATGAGTCCCATAGTTAGCGACCAAGTATCCGAACCATAGGTCATCACTAGCAACAAAAATCGGACGAAAAGATATCGCGAAAAATTTAATACACATAATAAATATATTAGATTTTCCTATTTAAAAACATTACATATTATCAGACAAAAGAAAATATTAAAAATCTTGAATTTTCGTCCCCAACGTCACTATTCACCTTATCACCAACCCGGACAATAGTTGATAGCTTTCCTTGTCCGTTGCAAAGAATAATTAATACCTAGCAGCCATTTTTCGTGAAAAGCAACTGAGTGACCTATGTTTGTTATTGTTATTAATCCCCCCTCTTCCCTCATGCCCCCTTATTTCAAAACTTCTTCTTCTTAGGGTGCCTCTCCGACTAGCGAAGGTTGGCAGTCAGTTTCTTGAACTCGTCTCTATCCTTCACGAGGCGAAATAATTGTGCGGCGCTCGCGATCCGGTCTACTCTCGGATGTTTCTCAGCCAAGACTTCTTCCTGCGACCAACGCCTCTTCTACCAGCAACCTTTCCCATCAAGATGAGCTGTAAAAGCTCGTATCTCTCGTGTCGTAGCACGTGCCCTAGATACGCGACTTTTTTCGTCTTGACGGTCTGCAAAAGTTCACGCTTCTGTTTGACGCGTCGCAGAACTTCGGCATTCGTCACTTTGAGTCCAACTGATAGCCAGCATGCGTCTAAACGCCCATATTTCGAATGCTTCTATACGTTTCCTGATGTCCTCAGTTTATCGAAAAGCCCGTCTGCGTTGAAGAAGCCGACAGTGAGGGAATGCGGTTTTAATCTACCGTTGTGAGCCATTTAAAAAATCTTTATATTCCTCTATCGCGCGGAGCATGATACTGTGCTCGCCTATTGCCCTTAGTTTACTTTATATTTTTTACATGTCACGTAACGGATACGATGGGCGACCGGTCGTCCATTTAGGAGTCAAATGGTTAAGACTGCGATTGCAGAGAACTTTTCTCATTTCAAAACTAACCTTATTGAATGTCACGTATGGTCTTCCCCAGGATGTGGCTGATCTGGCGCGTGTGGAGCCTGGTGGTGTGCATATGCGCATGCGTGGCACAGCGCATAGACCAGGAGGCGGTGCTTACCCGGCCCGCCAGGGTGCGCGACCGGGACAACAAGCCTGATGAGCCGACGTGCGACCAGCTCAAAGCTATGTGGAGGTAAGAGTACAACAATCAGAGAGACGTAGTAGCATCCCAGTCAAAGATTTTACACTAGCGGTCAAGAAGTGCACATAAGTCATATGTGCACTTCTCCCCTACGCTACGTTACGCTACCCAACCGTACCCCTACCCATCCCTAACGATATTGAGTTCCAGTGCATTGCGTCTTAGGGGATATTAGTTGGCCCAAATATATATACTCTGTGACATACTCAATTTGACCCTCATGTGTAATGATTTCGTTCTTTAATGCATTACAAAAGTATTGATAAAGTATTAAATAATTATAAATGGGAAAGTCGTCTATGCGAAGTTGTCGACTTTACTTATCACCATAGTATTTGGGTTGACAACATTTTTACAGAAAATTTTAGTAGTTAAAATAAAAAAATACTACATACGCTTAAATAAAATATAGTATTTTATGGAATAAGCAAAAAATCGAAATTTATTTTCATAAAACAATATTTATTCACTTTTATACATTGCATCTGTCAAATAATGTTCATAAAGTTTTGAAATGAAAATTTTGTTTGTTAGATTTCAGTGATGAAAATATGATATTTTTGCGTGCTATAATTTTTTCAACAGTATATAGTACGAAATATACTACAATACAATATATTATAGTACGCTTGGCAACGTTTATAAAATGCTTGTAAACTAAATAAAACTTGAGAAATAAATGAATTCTGAATTTTGTTTGGTTAACCACGCTATTCGTACTAACAAAACAAACTAAATAAAGAAAACCTCAATCGGCCCAGCCGGGAATCGAACCCAGGACCTCCGTCTTGTAAATCCACCGCCCATACCACTGCGCCACGGAAGCCGTAACTCGACCAACGATGCAATCAACTGTTTATTAATTTACACACGATAGCGTATCTAACATACAATATCTACTAATTGCAAAATACCTTCACTACCAATCATTATTATTAATTACAATATAATTTTAGCGCCTGGAATTTTAATGAAACTATTCACAATTTTGTACAAAACTGTCAAACGTGGATAATTCAAAATGGCCGAATAATGCCTCTTTTATATTTCTATCTATTGGACCGAGAACCTGTAAATGCCAGATATACTTCATTATCATCATCATCATCATATCAGCCGATGGACGTCCACTGCAGGACATGGGCCTTTTGTTGAAATTTTATAATCAAATTTTTTTTTTTAAATATCCACACAATCTTTGCTTTTTATGTATAAATTAGTTAACATTGACCTTCTTTACCCGAATGTATCATAATAATCAATATATAGTAGAAACCACCAGGGATGTGGATTCTCATCCTTCTCCTAACAAGTTAGCCCGCTTCCATCTTAGATTGCATCATCACTTACCATCAGGTGAGATTGTTATTAAGGGATAACTTGTAAAGAATTTAAAAAAAAAACGAGACAATGTAATTGAATGTTTGTCCCATTCACTCACGACCTGTCGGATACGCAATCTCTGAACGGCCGGGCAATATTTAGTAGCCTTATGCACGCCACTGAATAGCAGTCTAAACTCCATAATCCCGTATAGAGCCGTGATAGCCCAGTGGATATAACCTCGGCCTCCGATTCCGGAGGGTGTGGGTTCAAATCGGGTCCGGGGCATGCACCTCCAACTTTTCAGTTGTGTGCATTTTAAGAATTTAAATATCACATGTCTCTAACGGTGAAGGAAAACATCGTGAGGAAACCTGCATACCAGAGAATTTTCTTAATTCTCTGCGTGTGTGAAGTCTGCCAATCCGCATTGGGCCAGCGTGGTGGACTATTGGCCTAACTCCTCTCATTCCGAGAGGAGACTCGAGCTCAGCAATGAGCCGAATATGGGTTGATAACAACAAACTCCATAATTGGCTAACGTACTTACCAATAGTTAAACCATATGCTGACGTATTTTCAACCTTCCTAAATAAAAGGTAGGTCTGGCGATCGCATGCTACATCGCTTTGCACGAATCCACGGACCAATTTTAATTAATAGAATTTGTTTCAATGAAAAATACTTTATCGAGAATTTTGATCTAAAATTGGATTATCGATAAAATAATTTACGAACTTGCTAAATATGAGGCGCTTCGCAATCGAGAGCGTGGGTCGAAATGGCTTTTTAGGTTACTAGCTTTTAACTTCGGTTTCGTTCGAGTTTATTTAAAATATCCTATATGTAATAGTGAGAACTGTTGTTGTTGAGAAGATGGTGGGAGGTGACTGTGATGGACCTGTCAATGCATAGCTTTAAGCAATGTGTTAAAAAACATTTACTTAGTCGAGGTTAGGTACTACAACATTGATGAGTTCCTTAATGATAAAGATGCTTGGAGGCCGTTGGATCAGCTTCCACCTTCACACAGGAAGTAAAACTATAAGAAATGTAAACACTAATTGTTATCAATTGTAAATTATAATACTGTATGACTTTTTAATTTCAAAAGAGCAACTGTTGAGTTTCTTGCCGGTATCTTCTCAGCAGAACCTGCCTTTCGAACCGGTGGTAGAATCTTTATAAATAGTCAACTGACGTTGAAATAAATGATTTTGATTTTGATTTTTGGCTTCGGCCGTGGCTAGTTACCACCCTACCTGCAAAGACGTACTGCCAAGCGATTTAGCGTTCCGGTATGATGCCGTGTAGAAACCAAAAGGGGTGTGGATTTTCATCCTTCTCCTAACAAGTTAGCCCGCTTCCATCTTAGACTGCATCATCACTTACCATCAGGTGAGATTGTAGTCAAGGGCTAACTTATAAAGAATAAAAAAAAAATTAGACGAATTCTCAAGAATCAGTTAAATACACTGCGCATACCATCGTTAAAAAAAAAATTAAATACAACCGAAAATTATAAAAATGCTTTTAACTAAACTAAAAAGCGAAAAATAACATCGTATGTGCTGTATTCTCAGTTTGCTCAGTGCGATCAGTTTGAAGGCGGTACCAAGATAGTGATGTGTTAATTAAAGCCGTTTCTGAAAAAATGTCTGAAAATCTTAAATATTTATGATTTAAACGCTTGTATTAATACATCACTAACTTGGTTAATACATCAGATCCTGACATGATTACTATGGGATCAACTGGAAAGGCCTTACCTTAACCCTTTCAAATAAAAAAAGAATTATTCAAATCGGTTCAGGCGTCTTCTACTAATCGGTGAACATACTTAATTGATAACCTCCTCCTTTTTTGAAGTCGGTTAAAAAATATACAGAGTGATCTGGAGTATTTTGCATAACACTAGGGTTTTCTCTAACAAAAATCAATTTAAAATGCTCAAGGAACATGTTTTCTAAAATGAATATTTTAATATTAGCTAGTTATTAATAAAGATACTTTTATACTTTTATTAAAAAATTAGCCCAGACAGCTTTAATATATTCTAAGTTCTATAATCTATAGATTTGGCACCCAATTAGATATCAGTTCTTTGTTGGCATAATCGATAATGACACATTTATTTGTGTTATACAATTTGGCTCCCATTTATGATTCATAAGATATTAAGCTTACTTGACTACTAATCAATTTTAATTTAGATTTAGGAATGATTTGAAATTTCCATTCTCAAGCCTTCAACAGGCGAAATACCTTACGTCAAATCAATCTAGGCGCGGAGCGAATTCTTGCAATTAAGTTATCCCTTTAAATTCCCGAGGGATGATTTGCGAAATTCCTCATGTCAACGTACGGTATGCAAAAGTGCCTACACCCTTCACACATAATGCCTCGAAGCCTTCAAAAGCCTTCACAATATAATGGCTGCTTGTGAGTTATATCTACGGGAAAATACATTATATTTTTTGTCGGCCTCCGTGGCGCAGTGGGTTTACAAGACGGACTGGGGAGACTTCGGCCGTGGCTAGTTACCACCCTACCGGCAAAGTAGTACCGCCAAGCGATTTAGCGTTCCGGTACGATGTGGTGTAATAACCGAAATGGATGTGGATTTTCATTCTAACAAGTTAGCCCGCTGCCATCTTAGATTGCATCAATACTTACCATCAGGTAAGATTGTAGACGGGCTAACTTGTTACGAATAATAATAAAAAAAAACAACGAAAAAGCTCCTTGTCACAATACAAGAGAAATGGGTTTTAGGCTATCGTGACCTAGTTGCGAAACAAGCGAGCTGGAATAAAACGCAGGTTCTATTTCTGGATGGGAAATGTCCTGCTTATATTATGCGAAAGTTTGAATGGATATTTGTTACTCATTCACGCAAAAACCACTAAATGGATTTGGCTGGAATTGGAATTGGAACGGTGATAGTATTTATACTTCACCTATCTATACTCTGAAAGTCGTGATAGCCCAGTGGATATGACCTCTGCCGATTCCGGAGGGTATGGGTTCGAATCCGGTATGGGACATGCACCTCAAACTTTTCAGTTGTGTGCATTTTAAGAAATTAAATATCACGTGTCTCAAACGGTGAAGGAAAACATCGTGAGGAAACCTGCATACCAGAGAATTTCTTAATTCTCTGCGTGTGTGAAGTCTGCCAATCCGCATTGGCCTAACCCCTCTCATTCTGAGAGAAGACTCGAGCTCAGCAGTGAGCTGTATATGGGTTGATAACGTATCTATACTAAGATATAAAGCTGAAGAGTTTGTTTGTTTGTTTGACTGAACGCGCTAATCTCAGGAACTACTGGTTCGATTTGAAAAATTCGTTAAGTGTTAGATAGAGCATTTATCGAGGAAGGCTATAGGCTATATACAATTAAAAAAACTGTCATCATCCCTATTCAGAAAGAGAGAAATCCCTATGAGAAAAACAGGTTTGAGAACCTCTGGTTTAGACTATCCAACTATGGCGGTAAAACAGGTCATTAGATACTTTACAAGACTCCAGCAGCGGAGTTATATCCGGATGCTAAGATAAGTTACAAAAAGCTTATCTCGGTATCCGGATATAACTTCAGAGCATTTCAATTAAAACGGGTAGTTGATTTAAATAAGTAAGGCTCAAATTAGATTGGCAGATTAATTAATTTCAAGTGATCTCCCTTTAACTGGCTTTTGATTAAAGAATTTGTAATTATGTCCGTCTTTAACGAGGTTCTTATATTAATAGACTGTGTAACTTTTTATTATTTTCTTTTAGGATTATAATCCGGGATAACGTGGGGATTTATAAATATAAATCAGGATAGATTTTCTTTTGTTGTAACGGACCAAACTGATCACTCACCTGCAGAGTTATTAAGGTCGCCATTGACGGTCAATTATTCTCACGTTTCTGAAAAACAAACGGCAGTACCCACGTGGCATACTATACAAGTCATGTATGCAGTGACCAATTAGTCGTGGGTGCTAACATGAGAATAATTGACCGTTTGTGGCTAGCATTATGTGTCTCGGAGTACCATGAAAATAATTAGTCAATTCATCGTTTTTCATCGTGTTTTCGTTTTTGCACTTTTTATGATTAATGTGACATGTGACCGCAATTTAACTAGGCAACCTATTTAAATGTGATTTTTTTTCAAAAACCAATGTCCATAGGCGTATATAAGGGGGAGGGGGGGGGCGTAATTTTTAGAAGGTCTTTCTATCACAGGCTATATCTATAACTAGCGGACGCCCGACTTCGTCCGCGTGCAATTCAGTTTTTCACAAACCCCGCTCCAACCATGGATTTTTCCGGGGTGAAAAGTTGTCTATGTGTTAATCCAGAGTCAAATCTATTTCCATTCCAAATTTCAGCCAAATCGCTTCAGTATCCATAGCGTAAAAGAGGAATAAACACACTTTCACACTTACATACAAACTTTCACTTTTATATTAGTTATTAGTCATCATCATCTCCTTACCCTTATCCCACTTAAGTGGGGTCGGAAAAATATGTCAATCTTTTCCATTCGTCTCTATTACTCGTCAATTCATCATCCACTCCTTTTATACACATGTCCTCTTTCACACAATCCAACCATCTCTTCTTTGGCCTTCCTCTCCTCTTATGACCTTCCACTTGCACATTCAACATTTTTCTAGTAATATGACTTTCCTCCCTACGCATTACATGTCCATACCAAGCTAACCTACTCCTCAATTTTTCTGTCACTGGCGCCACCTTCAGACTTCCTCTTATATACTCATTCCTTATTTTATCTATTCTTGTCACACCACACATCCATCTCAACATACGCATTTCGTTCACTTGCATTCGTTTACTATCCATCCCTTTCACCGCCCAACAATTAGGTATTAGTATCTAAGCATATATAGCAGTACGTAAATAAGAAAAGCTACATGCAAAACTTTGTGAGTTCCACGCTAGCATCCTGTTTAAATACCCCCCGAGGTATAAGTACACGTCAAAGGACTAGAGCAATATTAAACATTAAATACGCCAAGTTGGGATGCTATGCAGTTTATACTATAAAGTGTTTAAATAGATTTTGCAGAGAAAGTGTTGAAAATAGTATATATTTCTACTCTAGATAGCTAACGTTCTAACATACCCTGTTTAAGCTAACCACCCGTCGAAACGACGGGCAAAACTCAAGTATAAAACTTACCTACCCGACCCATACACTACCGCGGAGACCTTGCTGGCAACAGAGTTAGCCGAGATGAAACATTTAGGTGTACTGTTAGAAAATTACAGCGATATTTCTGTGCGGTGCCCGTCGAATCGACGGAGGTTAGCTATCTAGGGTTAAGTATAGCTGACGCCGCGCGGTTTCACCCGCGTGGTTCGCGTTCCTGTAGGAATACGGGGATATTGTAGCACATAGCCTGCCTCGATAAATGAACTATCTAAAACTGAAAGAATTTTTTAAATCTGACCAGTGGTTCCTGAGATTAGCGCGATCAAGTAAACAAAGAAACAAGCTTTATAATATTAGTATAGATTCACCCGCGTGGTTCCCGTTCCCGTAGGAATACGGGAATAATATATATATATATATATTTTATTCCCGTATTCCTACCTATATATATGCCTATAGCACTCATGGATAGTAAACTTCCCAACAGTGAAATAATTTTTTCAAATCGGTTTAGTAGTTTCAAAGCCAATCAATATAAACAAATAATTTTTTATCTTTATAATAATAGTATAGACGCCCCGCGGTTTCATCAGCATAGTTGCCGCTCCCATGCGAGAATACGGGCATAAATTATAGCCTCATAAATAACGTGGTTTGGTTAAAGAATTTTCAAAATCGGTTCAGTAGATTCAGAGATGACCAGAGGGTCAACTCTGAATTAAAGTTACTTTGAATTAAAGTTAATTAAAGTTGTCTCTACAACACCACAAACTTTACCTCTTCATAATATTAGTATAGAAATATAAATGAAGATGTTTTTCATGTTGTATTTTTATGATTTCATTGAATTGCATAGTTTTTTTTTTGAAATTCAAAATTCAACTCAATTCTAGGCTTAGTTTACAAGCACTTTTGAAATGTCAGGAAAACAACGAAAGTTATTTAAGCAAATAATAAATGTACAATGTCCAGTTGTGTGTTTAAAACTCAGACCAATTATAGAAGGACCTGTATCGCATTCATAGCCACGAACAAAATTGTCTGTCATTTTCTGAGGAAAACGAGCTTACATTTGGTATATATCTTATACTAAACTAGAAGTTTTTGCCCGTTTTTTACACAATTCAATTACACAAAAAGGTATTTTTACGAAGCTCTTTAACCGACGAACACGATTACAACTATTTAACATCGATTCTATAGAGACAGTTTTTACAATCGCATTAGATCGTTGATCATATACTTTGACAGAAAAATAACGTCTAGCGAGACAGGTCCTATACAATAATTGGTCTGAGCTTTAGAAACCTTAAAAACTGTATATACATGTTTATAATGTAATGAAATTAAACATAAAATTGTGCAAGTATGTACTTAATGCAGTAAAATTCGGGTCACATTTTGCGGTGTCTTTGTAGGCGTATAACATGTCTAGTATAAAATGTCGTTGGGCAGAAGCTTATGTCAGATATTCCCTACTTACGAAATCCCTTAACAAAAGTAGGCATTGCTTATTGAATAGGCATCATTAGCTGCGAAGTTCGCGTATAAAGATTACGGCCTTCCAATCCTCCTGAGCTCCCCGATAATGGTGGGAGGAGGAGGGGGTAAACACGAAATGAAATGAAACTTTTTATATATTTGACATATTGTAAAAAAGGTCGAAAAATTGCTGTATGACATGATTAAAGGTCAATTTTAATGCCTATTTGCAACGCCATTTTTAACCGACTTCAAAAAAAGGAGAATCAATTTATTTTATTTAATTTATATGGCACTAGCGCATCAAATGTGCGCATGCATGTTTAACATTATTAATTTATTACGTTTATCTATGCGTAATTAAAAAAACAATAAATGAAAAAAATATATTCAACATTTGCAAACAAGCCAAAAAAATTCGAAAAGTGACAAAAAATTAAGTAATTATACTAATATTTGGGCATTACTTACTTGATTTTTATTAAATTTTTACAAGTATTTTTCAGTTTACTTGAGCCAATTCACCCGCAAGAAAAACCCGCAGAATATTTTTAATTTTCACTGTTTATAATTTATTTTTGGTCATAAAGTGTAATTAAATTATCTATTTACATCGCTTAGTGATATTTTAAATAATTTAAATCGGTTTATTAGATCAAGAGATTATACCTCATCATCATTATAAAATCATACTCACTGCTGAGCTCGAGTCTCCTCTCAGAATGAGAGGGGTTATGACAATAGTCCACCACACTGGCCCAATGCGGATGGGCAGACTTCACACAAGCAGAGAATGAAGAAAATTCACTGGTATACAGTTTTTCTCACGATGTTTTTCCTTCACCGCTTGAGACATATGATATTAAATTTCCTAAAATGCACACAACCGAAAAGTTGAAGCTGCATGGCCCGGATTCAAACCCACACCCTCCAGAATCGGGCTATCACGGCTTATACTTGCTATCTCACAAATTCACATACTTTACCTTTTTTTTATATTCTTTACAAGTTAGCCCTTGACTACAATCTCATCTGATGGTAAGTGATGATGCAATCTAAGATGGAAGCGGGGAAGGAACCTCCTGATAATATCACTAGCCGAAGCCCTGCAGTTCCTCTCACGTATAATTGAGAATATGAGAATAAAATATAGTCTATGACACTAACAAATAACGTGGCATTCTAGTGGTAAAAGAATTTTCAAATCGGTTTACTAAATCCAGAGATTACTCCCAACACCACAAACTAAAAAACCAAATAATTATGCTTCAAACTGATCCGTTTCACCTCAGTCTACCCTACATGGTAAACATATTTGGCTAGTTACCACCCGTACCGGCAAAGACGTACCGCCAAGCGATTTAGCGTACCGGTACGATGTCGTGTAGAAACCGAAAGGGGTGTGGATTTCCATCCTCCTCCTAACAAGTTATCCCGCTTCCATCTTAGATTGGATCATCACTTACTATCAGGTGAGATTTTAGTCAAGGTTTAACTTGTGAAAAATATACATAATATATCTTCTGTCGGGTAGAAAATATCATTCCTTTTTGTAATATGAGCACAGAAAAGTTTTCATGGTCCGCTAACCACGGCACATTATGTCATTATCTCGTTTTTAAACTTATTATTTACTCCTCGCTCCATTCCACAGACTAGGGGATGGGAAAATCGGGATTAATTAGAAAGAGATTGTGAATTTTCTTATTTGACAACTGCGTACAATTTTTATTTATTTTTTATTTTTATTCTTTACAAGTTAGCCCTTGACTACAATCTCACCTGAAGGTAAGCTAACTTGTTAGGAGGAGGATAAAAAATCCACACCCGTTTCGGTTTCTACACGACATTATACCGGAACGCTAAATCGCTTGGCGGTACGTCTTTGCCGGTAGGGTGGTAAATAGCCTTGGCCGAAGCCTCCCACCAGCCAGACCTGGACCAATTAAGAAAATCTCAATCTGCCCAGCCGGGGATCAAACCCAGGACCTCCGTTTTGTAAATCCACCGCGCATACCACTGCGCCACGGAGGCCTAATATTGAGGGTCTGGATCCTTCGAACCAGTTACCTTCCAAAACCACCACAGTCCAAATTCCATTCTTGACCATTAAGTAGTTCCAAAATGAAAATTTATATTATCTAATACTAGCGGACGCCCGCGACTTCGTCCGCCCTTAGACCTCCTTAATCCGGCCTCCTCGCAAAATCCGTTCTTAGCGGACCTCTTCTATCTCTAAACTACCTCCCTGCCAAATTCCATCTTTGTACGTCAAACGGTTTTTGAGATTTCGTGATGAATGACCTTTCGCATTTATATATTAAGATTGTAAGCCTTGCATAACATTAAAATAATTAATTAATAACGATTCACGTACGTAAATGAAAAATATTATAGTGAAAATATTTACCACCAATTCAATTGCAACCCATTTATTTTGTTTAATATTCATTAAACATCAAATGGAAAATTATCATTACGAATTTTCATTTACAGTAGATGATTATCAAAATGAACTTTATGTTTTACACTATAAAGTCACTTTTTGTTTAACAAAATGTATTGTTTCTGATTTGCGTTGTTGAGTGAGGCTCAGCGATGCGTTCTTGCGTTAACGCATCAGTCCGGCTCTATGCATCCGATAATTCTCGATATAAAGTATTAGCGGACGCCCGCGTGGAATTCAGTTTTTCACAAATGCCGCGGGAACCATTGATTTTTCCGGGATGAAAAGTAGTATGTGTTAACCTAGAGTAAAATCTATTTCAAAGGTGTTATCCCAAATCCCGCCTGTTATCACCGTTTAGTGTTGGAAATAGTAGTCTGTGACGGATATGACGTCGCTCGATCTCGTGTTGGCTTCAGTGTGCTCGTGGCGTTCGAGCCGTCCACATCTCTTGTTGTGTAATGGGTTACTTGGGATAGGCGAGGAGAGTGACTTGAGTGGAAAAGGGGAGTGTTTGATATCAGTCAAAGGTACCTTTAACCCTACATACATCGTTCGCAAGTACGTGACTTCACTCAAGGTCATTCTCTGCCATTCTGAGGGTCTTATTTCGGTTACAGTTTGATTTGTTAATTAAGTTGTCCTGACAAGTGTTGTGAATCATAACCTTTGTTCGACATTAGCTTTCTTATATTTGTAATCACTTTTTGAGTCCTATAATACGCCTATCCCAAATAACCCATGAACGATTACACAACAAGAGTTGGGGACGATCGCCTTTTTTTTTTATTCTTTATAAGTTAGCCTTTGACTACAATCTCACCTGATGGTAAGTGATGATGCAGTCTAAAATGGAAACGGGCTAAATTGTTAGGAGGAGGATGAAAATCCACACGCCTTTTCGGTTTCTACACGACATCGTACCGGAACGCTAAATCGCTTGGCGGTACGTCTTTGTCGGTAGGGTGGTAACTATTGACGGCCGTAGCCTCCCACCAGCCAGACCTGGACCAATTAAGGAAATCTCAATCGGCCCAGCCGGGGATCGAACCCAGGACCTCCGTTTTGTAAATCCAACGCGCATACCACTGTGCCACGGAGGCCGTCAGATGTCCTTATGTCGCCAGTCATATTCGTTTCAGACTACTATTTCCTACATATAGTGTAAGTACCCGCAGTGCCAGACTTTCTTCATTTTATAAAAGCTGAAAGTTTGTCAGCTCAGACCCTTACCAGCTATGTCGTAAGCAACTATGGATTGATACCTCAAGACGAACCACTGAAGTTAGAACCTCTATTCTAAATTTTAGGATGATTGTCGTCGTTATTCGGCTCACTGCTTAGCTCGAGTGTCCTCTCCAGTCCACCACGCTGGCCCAATGCGGATTGGCAGACTTCACACACGCATTGAATTGAGAAAATTCTCTGGTACGCAGGTTTCCTTACGATGTTTTCCTTCACCGTTTGAGACACGTGATAATTAATTTCTTAAAATGCATACAACTGAAAAGTTGTAGGTGCATGCCTCGGACCGGATTTAAACCCACACTTTTTGGAATCGGAGGCAGGGCTCACTGGGCTATCACGACTTTGTTTGCTCGATTTTAAACGAATACTGATCTAACAAGTTTACAAATTTATTTTTCTTCTGCAGGTTCTCAAAACGGCAAGCGCGAGCTCCCGAGATAATGAACGAAGTGAACTCCTACCGCGACCCGCTGATGTACAACGAGTGGCCCGTCTACACCGCCATGCCGCGCGCCGCACCCAGGTAATCACAAACGGCAAGCGCGAGCTCCCGAGATAATGAACGAAGTGAACTCCTACCGCGACCCGCTGATGTACAACGAGTGGCCCGTCTACACCGCCATGCCGCGCGCCGCACCCAGGTAATCACAAACGGCAAGCGCGAGCTCCCGAGATAATGAACGAAGTGAACTCCTACCGCGACCCGCTGATGTACAACGAGTGGCCCGTCTACACCGCCATGCCGCGCGCCGCACCCAGGTAATCACAAACGGCAAGCGCGAGCTCCCGAGATAATGAACGAAGTGAACTCCTACCGCGACCCGCTGATGTACAACGAGTGGCCCGTCTACACCGCCATGCCGCGCGCCGCACCCAGGTAATCACAAACGGCAAGCGCGAGCTCCCGAGATAATGAACGAAGTGAACTCCTGCCGCGACCCGCTGATGTACAACGAGTGGCCCGTCTACACCGCCATGCCGCGCGCCGCACCCAGGTAATCACAAACGGCAAGCGCGAGCTCCCGAGATAATGAACGAAGTGAACTCCTACCGCGACCCGCTGATGTACAACGAGTGGCCCGTCTACACCGCCATGCCGCGCGCCGCACCCAGGTAATCACAAACGGCAAGCGCGAGCTCCCGAGATAATGAACGAAGTGAACTCCTACCGCGACCCGCTGATGTACAACGAGTGGCCCGTCTACACCGCCATGCCGCGCGCCGCACCCAGGTAATCACAAACGGCAAGCGCGAGCTCCCGAGATAATGAACGAAGTGAACTCCTACCGCGACCCGCTGATGTACAACGAGTGGCCCGTCTACACCGCCATGCCGCGCGCCGCACCCAGGTAATCACAAACGGCAAGCGCGAGCTCCCGAGATAATGAACGAAGTGAACTCCTACCGCGACCCGCTGATGTACAACGAGTGGCCCGTCTACACCGCCATGCCGCGCGCCGCACCCAGGTAATCACAAACGGCAAGCGCGAGCTCCCGAGATAATGAACGAAGTGAACTCCTACCGCGACCCGCTGATGTACAACGAGTGGCCCGTCTACACCGCCATGCCGCGCGCCGCACCCAGGTAATCACAAACGGCAAGCGCGAGCTCCCGAGATAATGAACGAAGTGAACTCCTACCGCGACCCGCTGATGTACAACGAGTGGCCCGTCTACACCGCCATGCCGCGCGCCGCACCCAGGTAATCACAAACGGCAAGCGCGAGCTCCCGAGATAATGAACGAAGTGAACTCCTACCGCGACCCGCTGATGTACAACGAGTGGCCCGTCTACACCGCCATGCCGCGCGCCGCACCCAGGTAATCACAAACGGCAAGCGCGAGCTCCCGAGATAATGAACGAAGTGAACTCCTACCGCGACCCGCTGATGTACAACCACAAATGGGATACATTTTGAGCAGGAACCCTCAACACACTTATTGTGTTGATAGTTCCTGGAACCATAAAGAAATGGAAAAACCATTACGGAAAAACAGAATGGAAAAACCATAAAAAATAACACTTTTCTTTTTCCTCTACAAAAGTTTTCTAACTAAAACGTAATCAATTGAGCTTTATTGTTATTATATAAAGTTCATATTAATAATATTTAGAAAAAAGGGTAGGGGTAGGGTAGGGGTAGTTGAAAGTTTACATCGAGTTTCACGCAGACGAAGTCGCTGGCATCCGCTAGTACTTAATAAACTTGATTACATTTGTATTTTTCCTTTCCATTATTACATTTACCAATGTTTACACATACGAGAACTGTACGTAAAATGTTCCCAACAAAATGTTATACAAATAAAAATGTCTGGAATATTCTATCTATTTTTAACTTCGCCGCCCAAAATAAGCCGCGTATAGAGGAATATTTATCGTAGCGCCTTAGGGAGTTGACATTGGAATTCAATTTTAGTTTTTATGCCTCTTGGAAATTCTTTGCTGTAGGTTATATAGGTATTATAGGGTGGTATTAGGTAACATAACATCTCAAGCCCTGATCATCATCATCATCATCATCATATCAGCCGATGGACGTCCACTGCAGGACATAGTCCTTTTGTAGGGACTTCCAAACATCACGATACTGAGCCACCTGAATCCAGCGAATCCCTGCGACTCGCTTGATGTTGACAGTCCACCTGGAGGGGGGTCTACCAACACTGCGCTTTGTAGTGCGTAGTTTCAAACCGTGATAGCCCAGTGTATATAGCCTGTGCCTTCGATTCGGAGGGCGAAGGTTAGAATCCGGTCCGGGGCATGCACTTTCTTTTCAGTTATGTGTATTTAAAACGGTGGAGGAAAAACATCATGAGAAAACATGCATATCTGAGAATTTTAGTGTGTGAAGTCATGCCAATCCAAAACCGTTGAAGTATGAACCGCTTTCCCAGTGGGCGTGTAATACCAACTTTCCCTTTCAACCTTTCAACCTTTCAGTAAAATAATTTTCCGAGAATGTTTATATTATCATGTGGGAGGCGTAATTCCTTTCCTTGAATATTGAATTCAGTTTAAAACAGATTTTAAAATGAAATTTAATGTTTATTTTATCATAAAAACAAATTATTAACGAACCTCCTTTTAGAAACGGATTGAAGGTTAAAAATTATATAAATATATCAGCATAAAAATACAAATCCTTCATAGGATTAAGTATGTAGGATTAAATATATAATAACATCTTCAAGGCCTCTGTGGATCTGATAAAAATAAAATGAAATGAAATAAGCATTTATTTATATTATTAGCCGTGATAGCCCAGTGGATATGACCTCTGCCTCCGATACCGGAGGGTGTGGGTTCGAATCCGGTCCGGGGCAAGCACCTCCAACATTTCAGTTGTGTGCATATCACGTGTCACAAACGATGAAGGAAAACATCGTGAGGAAACCTGCATACCAGAGAATTTTCTTAATTCTCTGCGTGTGTGAAGTCTGCCAATCCGTATTGGGCCAGCGTGGTGGACTATTGGCCTAACCCCTCTCATTCTGAGAGGAAACTCAAGCTCAGCAGTGAGCCGAATATCTATAAAGCTGAAGAGCAATATTATAAAGCAGAAGAGTTTGTTTGTTTGTTTGATTGAACGCGCTAATCTCAGGAACTACTGGTCCGATTTGAAAAATTCTTTCATTGTTAGATAGCCCATTTATTGAGGAAGGCTATAGGATATATATTATCCCCGTATTCCCACGGAAACGGCAACCACGCGGGTGAAACCGCGGAGGCGTCTACTATTGGGTCGATAATGGTGATGAATGAAAGATTAAGTATACCTAACGAACTACTGGTCTGATTTGAAAAATTCTTTCACTGTCATCAGATAAGTTGGTAGCTCATTTATCGAGGAAGGCTGTATTATTCCTACGGGAACGGGAACCACGGCATCAGTTAGCCTGATAATATAAAGATGACATCTCTTACAGATTCCGGTACCAGTACCCGTCCGTGCCACGCGAGGCGTACGGCCGCGTCATCACCAAGGCACCCCCTAACGTTGTCCGCACACCCGATTATGGAGAGGTGGGTTTAAACTACATATTTTACAGTAACCGGCGATTAGTGCCACCCGTGCCTCTGAGAGCACGTAAAGGCATCGTACCTGCGCCTGATATTTCCCCGATCGTGTCGGTCTGCGTCACAACTATGAGAGTGAAGGAACAGAGCGTGCACAGGTCTGGTTTAGACGCGTTAGTAATTTATCTAATAGTATAAAATCTGTGCGTGTTTAGTATAACAATGCCTTTAGGATGCTGTTGAGGCTGCCATGGTGCTGTAGCGCCTCAAAAATGTTAGCAGACGCGCATACAAATGACTTTTCACTACTCTTGCTCAAAAACACTGTCATATTACCACTCCACAGCGGGGCTAACCAAGCATTTCAGCCTCTAGGGGCTAAAGTAATTTTATTTTTTTAATTCTTGTCTGTTACGAGTACTAGCAAAGTACTAGCCTACAATAAAACGGAGGAGGTTTTATTCAAAAATAAAATAATTATTGGTAAGGCCCCGATTGTTTTGAAAAATAAATAAAATAACTTTAAATTGGAATGAAATGCAGCGTTCTTGTCTGTGGAATGCGTTTATTTTTTTATTTAATTTTTATTGAGTTGCGAATAGAGCGAGATTTGAAGACATGGGTCATCCATTACGGTGTAATACCTTTGCCTTTTTCTCATGTGAAAAAAATATAATTAAAAAGAGAGAATTTTAAAAACAATTGGCGTGAATAATACACACTCGGTTTCTATTTAGGCGGCCCTCGCCTTACGTCTCGGGCCCTAAAAATACCTCGTATATACCTAATGGGTCTTTTTAGCCCCTTGTATAACAATCTACTATTTTGCAATAAGGCGTAAAAAAGCGGTGTCTCTCCTACAGAGATTACGTGCTAGCAACAATGGCATCCTAAGGGTATTGGCTGCTAGGCCCGACTGCCCGATACTAGGCCACTGTGTGGAAGTAGCTATAAGGCGTTCATGATTGTTTGTTTAAAATATTATTAAAATTTCCAATGTTACTAACTGTACTAATTTAATTTAATAAGTTAGATAAAAATGTTACCTACTAATATACTAACAATATATGGATTTGTAAAATTAATAAAAAACTTTAAATTGGAATGAAATGCAGCGTTCTTGTCGGTGGAATGCGTTAATTTTTTTATTTAATTTTTATTGAATTGCAAATAGAGCGAGATTTGAAGACATGGGACAACATGTACGGTATAATACCTTTGCCTTTTTCTCATGTGAAAAAAATAAAATTAAAAAGAGAGAATTTTAAAAACAATTGGCATGAATAATACACACTCGGTTTCTATTTAGGCGGCCCTCGCCTTACGTCTCGGGCCCTAAAAATACCTCGTATATAATGGGTCTTTTTAGCCCCTTTTATAACAATCTACTATTTTGCAATAAGGCGTAAAAAAGCGGTGTCTCTCCTACAGAGATTACGTGCTAGCAGCAATGGCATAAGGGTATTGTCTGCTAGGCCCGACTGCCCGATACTAGGCCTAGGCTAGGGGATGATTGTTTGTTTAAAATATTATTAAAAATTCCAATGTTACTAACTGTACTAATTTAATTTAATAAGTAAGATAAAAATGTTACCTACTAATATACTTACAATATATGGATTTGTAATTCTGAAATAAATTATATTATTATTATTATTAAGCGGTTGATCCACCACAAAATTTATAAATCAAAACAACGTTTGACAGATCAACTATTACGTATTCTATGTTATAATAACTGCACCTTTTTTAATGAGGTAGGGAAGTGTAAAAGTTCGTTAAGTCGCTCAAACGCTACATTCAATGGCAACATGGCAGCGGCATGAAAGGCAGCGCGGCTACAAAGGCACAATGGCGCAGAGGCCGTGTGAAACCAAATGCGAACAATTTACATCGCGCCGCTGTTCCATTGTTGTACTGTCAGGTGATAAAATGTCTGCTCTTTTACAATTAACTTCATGGAATGGGATAAAGTTAACTAAGTTTTAGATACTATATAAAATACTAGCTAATAAAAGAAAGGCTTTCGTCGACTGTGCTTTTACGGGTCTTAAAGTTATTTGGCCACATCTCCAGAAACTCAGACCAATTATTGTATAGGACCTGCCTCGCTAGACGTTACTTTTCTGTCAAAGTATATGATCAACGATCTAATGCGATTATAAAAACTGTCTCTATAGAATCGATGTTAAATAGTTGTAATCGTGTTTGTCGGTTAAAGAACTCCGTAAAAATACCTTTTTGAGTAATAGAATTGTGTAAAAAACGGGCAAAAACTTCTAGTTTAGTATAAGATATATACAAAATCTATGCTAGTTTTCCTCAGAAAATGACAGACAATTTTGTTCGTGACTATGAGTGCGATACAGGTCCTTCTATAATTGGTCTGAGTCCAGAAATCATGATTCTATAGAACGGTTGGTAGTGCAAGGCAAGTCCAAGGCAAAAGATCCAGAGGCCGATCTCCAACGCGCTGGACGGATTTAGTTAAGGCTGCTACACAGTCATCTTTGGCGGAGTGTACTCAAAATGCAGCCAATCGCCAAAAGTGGAGGAGCATTGCACAGAAGGCGTCGCTCATCACTGCAACCGCGACCACTCTGCCAAGAGTGTACGATTAAGAAGAAAATACTAGCGGACCCGGTCAAGCTTCGCTTTGACTTATGTGCACTTCCCTATCTCTACTCTACACTACACTACTCCTACCCTATCACTACCCTTACCCTACCACTAGCCTTACCCTACCACTAGCCTTACCCTACCACTACCCTTACCCTACCACTAGCCTTACCCTACCACTACCCTTACCCTACCACTACCCTTACCCTACCGCTTGACTCTTAAACGTTTGTATAGGAAATAGAAGAGGGTAATTTTTATTATTATAATTTTTCTCACCTTTATTTCAATTTTTCTCCACAAATATTTCAAGACCAAGATGTAATAAATGCGTTCAGCAGTTCAGTTCAGCTGCGTAATCGAATCAGAAAGTCCGCAATGAGGAGATCCGCAGAGGAACCAAAGTCACCGACATAGCTCAACGAGTCGCGAAGCTGAAATTTGAACGAAAGTTGGGGTCCCTAGGTGCTGGAATGGCGACCCCGCACTAGAAAGCACAGTGTTGGTCAACCCCTACCAGGTGGACTGATGACATCAAGCGAGTCGCAGGGATTCGCTGGATGCAGGCAGCTCAGGATCGTGAAGTCCCTACGAAAGGCCTATGTCCTGCAGTGGACGTCCATCGGCTAATATGATAATGATTATTATATTACTCTGTACCGAATCTTAAATCTATAGTCGAGATAGAATCCTAGACCTCTCGGCTCCCTTAACCTAGGAGTATTCGAGGTTTTCCCTAAGAAGCCCTACAGATTCGCAATATTATCACAGGGTATCTACGTAATAGGGCAATTGACCTTCGAGACTTGCCGTTTAGATCATTACCTACAACCTACGCATGCCTAGCTGACGTTATAGTTTAAGAGACATCGTAAAAATTGTTTAGTTTGCAGAACAATAACAATTTAGAATTTAATAGTCAGTACTCCGACATTGTATGTCGTGAAATTTAGCCGTGCTTCACAACAGTGAAAGAATTATTCAAATCGGTTCAGCAAACAATCAAATATTTCCTCTTATAGATATTATAGATAACAATAATAATTATTGTCTTCTTTTCTCCTTAGAAATGTTTACTAAGCGTCCATGTATCCAGATACTGTTTTAGATCGTTACTATCTACATTTATTTAAAATTGGTCACCGCTACGTCGATCAGCAATTTTTAGCTCAAATGTCTTTTACCTGATCTGGACGCATAATAAAATACCTCAGATGAAAGTTTCCTTTATTTATTTAAGTTAGTCATTAACAATTATTATGTGAAAATTCGAAAGAATGTATTTGTCTGCACAATATTTTTACTTACATGTTTTATTGTGAAACGGAAGATCAGCGCGGTATCCTTACGGACACTGCAATATGCTGAGTGGTGACCCTTTTAGGATCACATCATGCAAGTTGCAATGTATTTAATTTATTGTTTTTTTTTCTCTCTTTTCTTTGTATGATGTGTATTCTGAATAAACTTTTCTTTCTTTCTTTCTTTCTTTATTGAGAAAAATGTAAAATAATCCAGCATTTCCGGGGCATTTTGAGTGAAAGAGCAACCAACGGTAACTAGCCTATTGTTTTGCGTGGTTGGTCTCTTGTACTACAATCTCTATAAGTGTATATGCTTTAGCGGTGTTTCACGTCTGGGAGAAACACTTAATGGCGTGCACAGTTTCACTGAGTAGGTAATGTCTTACCTTGAAATTCTATACTAAAAAGAAAGAGGCGTTCAATTAAAGGATAACGAAGTTTATTAATTGGCGATCATGTGGTCTTTGGTAATGGGTACAACTGATGAAAGTATGAAAATATTGAATGAAATTGTTAGCCAAAATTAGAGTTCAAAAGGTTGTATTATGGCAGCCGTCCAATGATCCGCATCGTACAGATCGCATCGAACAGATTTTACCTACCGTAAAATTAAAAATCCGTCAGATACGTCCGATGCGGATCAGTGGACGCCTACCATTGCCACCCTATTACTACCTCTGTGACACTTATCAAGGGATTTTAACCAATGGACCCCAAGACATCCATGCTCAGAAATTATAGGCTCAATAAGGCAGTTCTTATATAAATAATAACTAACCGACGCCCGCGACTTCGCGTGGAATTTAGTTTTTCACAAATCCCCCGGGAACCATGGATTTTTTCGGGATAAAAAGTAGCCTATGTGTTAATCCAGACCTATAACCTATCTCTACTTCAAATTTCAGGTTATACGGTTCAGTAGCCGAGGCGCGTCATGACAAACATTCATACCATCAAAATCATCAGTTTTCGCAAATCTCGGGCATCCATGGATTTTTTCAGTGCCTATATGTTAAACCAGAGTAAAATCTAATTCCATTCCAAGATTCAGCCAAATTGCTTCAGTAGTAGCGGCGTTAAAGAGTAACAAACATCTAAACGAACATCCAAACATACATCCATACAAACTTTCGCGTTTATTTTAATTAAGTAGGATTAATCTATGTAATTTACACACACACACACACATTTAAATGGAAATGGGCCGGCCACATCTCAAGATATGTGGACAAAAGATGGACTATTGAAGCAACACGATGGAAAGGTCCATTAGGAAAAAGAAATGTAGGAAGACCAATCCGACGGTGGGCTGATGATATCATTCAGATAGCCGGAAACGAATGGATGAAATCTGGCAAAGACAGGGAGTTGTGGAAGAAGATGTCAGGGGTCCATATTTAATAAGAACTTACTAAAAAATATTACTAACATAATTTAAGAAAACTTGCTAACAAACTACTAACAACTTTTGAAATGTAATCTAGAAATGTAAATGTAAATATGGAATAAACGGCTTATTTATTTATTATTTATTTGTTTGTGTTAGATGTTCGGCATGCTCAACGTGCCCCACACATCAGGCAAGATACTGCGCTACTCCGGACCCTCCCGACCTCGCGGCCAGCCCACCTTCATGGTGCCTCCTCAGAGGGACAGGTAAGGCAACCTTTTGTTACAGCTAAGGTAACCTTTAAGTCAATCAGCGCCATATTAATTATGTTTTGGTAGATGTAGTATAATGCGGGACATAATCAATTCAATTACATTTTATACAAAATCCTGATCCATCTGACAACAGTTCTGTAAAAATGGCCACGCGTAAAACCACCGAATATCGAATCGACTTGTCTCGTTTCTTAACAGAATTCACGCATAAGTTTGCTTCTTTTTTGAGAGAATGCGACGGAGCATCCTCATCCTCATCATCGAAGGCGACTATTTATTTCTATGTATGCACTAGTCGACCATCAACTGCGCTTTTCGGTGCAGGGTCGCCATTCCAGCACCTTGGGACCCCAACGTCCATCGGCTCTTCAAACTACGTGGTATGAACATTGCCAATTCAGCTTCGCGACTCGCTGATATATGTCAGTGACTTTGGTTCTTCTGCGGATCTCCTCATTTCTGATTCGTTCACGCAGAAAAACTCCAAACATAGCTCGCTCGCTCGCCAAGTATTACCTCCACTAGGTGGTCCGAGGACATCAAGCGAGTTGCAGGGAGCCGCTGGATGCTGGCGGCTCGAGACCGTTTTGTTAGGACGTCCCTGCAAGAGGCCTATGTCCAGAAGTGGGCATCCATCGGCTGTTAATAAAGAAAGAAAGAAAGAAAATTATTTTATTTGGACACACACACACATAATACACAAAAGACAACAAATACCTAAAACAAAAGACAGAAATTTTAAAAATATAGTAAACTAATAATTTAAAGATATTAAACTAATGATTAAATTAAATCCAAAAAAATGATGTGTGTGGTACCAAAATGGTCTCCACTCAGCATGTGCTACGCTAGTGATGGATGCACCAGCGCAGCGCTGGTCTTCCGTGGAACCATGTGGTGACGCGGGCGGAAACAACAAGAAGAAGTGTTACTAATTGATAATTAATAATAAGAACATAATAAATAATTATATATATATACCTTTATAATTATATTTATATATATATATATATATATAGTGTGTTAAATAAATTATTAGTAGTTGTCAGTGAGAAATATAATATAGAGTAGAAATAAATAAAATTAAATTATTGGGTCCTCAAAACCTTCCCGGAGACTATTTAATATTAATTAATTTTTAAAGAGGGTAGGTGAGGAGCCTGGGATTGTTACTTACCCTGCTGTTGTAAAAGTAAAAGGTTTTTTACCGATTTCCTAAACCAGGCTTTGGACTTACTGACATTGCGCATGGGGGGAGGTAGATTATTCCAGCACTTGGTGGCAGCGTATCTAAAACTACCCCGAAACGCAGCAGTAAAGTGTTGAGGTGCTCTCAGTGTCCAGACTCTGTTAGAACGGGCGCTAGACTCTTTGTCCCAATGTCCAGTCCCAATCTATCGAAGAGATATTTTGGTTCTTTGTCTTTAAGAACGCCAAACAAAAGAGTTGCCAAGTGCAATTTTCTTCTAGCTGCCATATTTAGCAAGTTGCCATTATTAATATATGGTGAAATGTGAGATCTGGGAGGGATGTCGTAGCAGTACCGAATGCAAGCATTTTGTATTCGCTGCACTAATCGTTGAGTACGGGCTAATAAGCCAGGACCATACAGTGCATCGGTGTAATTTAATTTTGATAATATTAGAGACTCGCAAACCTTAAGTCGTACTCGTATGTCAAGAAAATGTCGCACGCGGTATAAAATTTTTAGCTTGTAAAAACAAGTTCGGACTACTTTAAGTAAATAATTTTCGAACCGAAGGTCACTGTCAGTTAGAACACCCAAGTTCCTAGTTTCATTTGTACGTTCTAAAACTTCGCCCCTAATACATAATGATGATGATATACTAGTCAGTTACGCCCGAACGCTTCCGTCAAACTTTTTTCTGTACATCTTACCACTACATTAAAACCAAAAATACTTCCATGAATATACTGACTGTACTATAATTAATACTATTGTTTTAGATTCGAGGCACTGAAGAAACTCATCCGCCAGGAGCATGTGCGTGAGCTGCAGCGGAAATTCGAGACGGAGCAGAAGCAGGAGCTGAAGGAGATCGCGGCTGGACGAGGGTAAGAGAATGAGAATGAAATGACTTACCTTAGAACCACACCATCCATCAGCTCTTCGAGCTACATGTCCCGCCCATTGGCACTTCTGCTTTCAACCGGTCAACACAGCTCAACGAGTTCCAATGCTAAAATTGTAGGTAAAATATACTTACTTCAAAGAGTCGATCGGTGGGCTCCCAAGATGCTAGAATGGGAAACCCAGCAACCCAAAACCTCCTCTTCGCTTCCCCTACTTGTATGTACCTTTTTCTGGTACAAAGTCTCGTAACGATGTTGTATAATTTACCAAAAGTCGGTCCAAAATGGCAGGTTACATCGCCAATTAAGGTCAGGTGAGATAACAGTCAATCTTCTCGATATATACAAAAAGACTGAAACTTACAGCTGGCCCATTCTGGAGAAGACTGGACTGCACTGGCGGGAGCTGGAGGAGGCCTTTGCCATGAGGCACAATAAGATTAGGGACATAATTTAACTGTACCTAAAATCTGTACCTAAAATCTTCATTAATAAAGGCTATTTTATTTATCTATACTTATAAGAAATCTGTAGAGAGGTCAATTCTGTACATTTTTTTTTTATTTATTATTATTTAACAAACAACACATTGAAATTAAGCCTAACCATAGTGCAACACAAACCACAGTTAGTTTTACTGTGCACTGGTTATTATTGCATACAATAAATACAATATTTAGGAAGAAACAGAACATTATTAACAAACAGAAGAGGATAAATAAACAGATTAACAAACAGAAGAGGATAAATACCAAGAATAAACATTATAGGGTAGTTAAAAAAAAAAGTGTGAGTGAACCGGTGCTGCGACGCTACACAGGCTGTCCCAAAAAATAATTCTTTAGTTTCCGCTTATGTACGTTCGTGAGTATATTGGTATCTTTTAGAACATGAAACATATTTCTAAAATAACCACCAGGGGGTGATTAGTGATCGATACTGATGCAAAAAATGTAATCAGTAAAATTTTTGTCTGTCTGTCTGACTGTCTTTCTGTCAGTCTGTACGTTCGTTATAGAAACAAAAACTACTCCACGGATTTTGACGAAACTTGGTACAATTGTTCTTCATACTCCTGGGCAGGTTAAAGTATACTTTTCATCACGCTACGATCAATAGGAGCCGAGCAGTGAAGGGAAATGTTGGGAAAACGGGAGAAGAGTATCCATTTTTACAGCGATACTACTGTAAGGGCTGGATTAAAGAGCTAGACCGCTAGTTTTAAATAACAAAGGGCACTCAAAATAAATCCCAATCGGTAGGTACATAGCCACGGCCGAAGCCCCCTGCCACTGGTTGCTGGCAATCAATCATGCCTCTCTTGTTTACATTCCAATCATAAGATGAAAAATCACGAGTCAAGATTAATGAGCTCTCAGCCCACGCTTTTCATGAAAGCAATTAGTTTAGGGGATCACGATTAACTTTTGATGTTGCCTTTGTAACGTTAAATGAAATCCAAGCACAAAATAAAAGTACTTGTTGCTTCAGAATTTTGATATAGAAGTTACATAGTTGTTGAAAGCCTCCGTGGCGCAGTGGTATGCGCGGTGGATTTATTGGGTTCGATCCTATGCTGGACCGATTCAGGTTTTCCTAATTAGTTGACTGGTGGGAGGCTACCACCCTACCGACAAAGACGTACCGCATAGCGATTTAATGTTTCGGTACGATGTCTTGTAGAAACCGAAAGGGGTGTGGATTTTCATCTTACTCCTAACAGGTTAGCCCGCTTCTATCTTAGATTGCATCGTCACTTACCATCAGCTGAGATTGTAATCAAGGGCACTTGTAATGAATAAAAAAAACACATTTCTAGTTGTACTATTTAGTGTTCCGATACAATGTCGTGTAAAAACCGAAAGGGTTGTGAATTTTCATCCTACTCCTTACAAGTTACTCTTACATCCAAGATTACATCATCACTTACCAAGTTACCATCAGGTGAGAAGGCTAACTTGTATAAAATTAAAAAAAGTGTCAAATCCGACGCACGAATGGAGTTTACTCATTCAGATCGACTGTCTAAATAGGTGTATGTTGCCCCGCAGCATACACTATGTACGTCTCAATACTGACGCCTGAATAGTGAAAGGTGCGCAAAGGTGCGCAAAGGTGTGCACAGTGCGCAGAATAGGTTGCGCACAAAAAACGTAACGCTGTCATTCGTTCATCGAATTTTACTGCCCATGTTTTTTTCATACCGGATTCATATTACATCGATTCTTAAGGAGTACACTCCAAAAAATTGTCTAAAAATCCAATTTCCCATACCATTATTTAAGCCAACGAGAATTTCAATCTAAAAGACAATCTTTTTAATTTCCACCCCTTGTTCGACAAAATTATTGTATTAAAAAAGTTTACAAGACGAAGGCAAGTTTTAAGCTGAGAGCTTGTGGAAAAGATATTCAAACAATTTTTCAGCACAAAGTTTTAAGACGCTCGCGAAGAACGGGTGTGTGCTTAATGTTTTATGCAAAATGTCTACATTCTTGATTCAAGCCCGTCTTACCTCACGGACCCATAGATTTTATACTATACTAGCTGACGTCACGCGGTTTCACCCGCGTGGTTCCCGTTCCCGCAGGAATACGGGGATAATATATAGCCTATAGCCTTCCTCGATAAATGGGCTATGTAACACTGAAAGAATTTTTGAAATCGGACCAGTAGTTCCTTAGATTAGCACGTTCAATCAAACAAACTCTTCAGTTTTATAATATTAGTATAGACTAGGATTATAGGATTTACAAAACGGAGGTCCTGGGTTCGATCCCCGGCTGGGCAGAATGAGGTTTTCTTAATTAGTCCAGGTCTGGCTGGTAGGAGGCTTCGGCCGTGGCTAGTTACCAGCCTACCGGCAAAGACGTACCGGCAAGCGATTTAGCGTTCCGGTACGATGCCGTGTAGAAACCGAAAGGGTGTGGATTTTCATCCTCCTCCTAACAAGTTAGCCCGCTACCATCTTAGACTGCATCATCACTTACCATCACGCGAGATTGTAGTCAAGGACTAACTTGTATAGAATTTTAAAAAAAATGTCACAGGGATACGAATTATTGCCTACCATCGATTTAGTATTTGTTTTAAAGTGGGTAATGGTTATAAATTTATTGATTTAATATAAAACAGGCCAAAATAAATAAAAAAAACAGGGAGTGAAATAGGGTAAATAACACATTTTTATGAAAATTGGCGTGTGTATAAATAGGGAAAAAAGTTCACAGCGATTTTTACGACGAAGTCGCGGGCGTCCGCTAGTTTATATTATAGAGGTATCGAGAGGCATTTATCCAAATATTCTTTCTGTATGGAAAGTTGGACGGTTATAGGTGTTCTCTACTAATCTAAACAGCTGAAGAGTTTGTTTCTTTGGTTGATCGCGCTAATCTCAGGAATAACTGGTCCGATTTGAAAAATTCTTTCAGTGTTAGATAGCCTATTTATCGAGGAAGGCTATAGGCTATATATTATTCCCGTATTCCTACGGGAACGGGAACCACACGGGTGAAACCGCGCGGCGTCAGCTGTAAAAAAAAATGCAAATGGGTTTGTGGTTGCCAACAGATGGCGCTTTATTATTTTATAACGCGCTTCAAGAGTTTTTATCGAGGACCTATAAACATCAATCATGTCGAATTTTATAGTATATTTTTGTACAAGAAAAGTATTATTCAAAAATTTTTGGCACAGATACTGTTATAGTATCTGGTAATAAATAAAGAAAAAATATTTTTATTTTATAAGTATATTCCGTGAGAAAATTGCTTTCAACCGCTAATTCGCTCTCGCTCGCCCCATTTTTATTCAACTACCTGTACCCTACCCCTACCCTACGTTGAAATTTTTCCTGAATTTTCTTTGCTATAAACCTCACGGAGCCCGAGACCTTTTTAACGAATGCAAAACCGTGGAAATCGGTTCGTGCGTTCTGGAGTTACAGCGTCAGGAAGGAAAACCCGGCTTATTTTTATATAGTAGAAGATTATGTTGTTGAAATAATAAATAGTTATAACTCAAAAACAACCCTATTTCACCCCCTTCAGGCTCAGATTTTATTTTCGCGACGAAAAGTATCCTATAACCGCTCAGACCAATTATTGTATGGGACCTGCCTGGCTAGACGTTACTTTTCTGTCAAAGTATATGATCAATGATCTAATGCGATTATAAAAACTGTATCTATAGAATCAATGTTAAATAGTTGTAATCGAGTTCGTCGGTTAAAGTGCTCCGTAAAAATACCATTTTGTGTAATTGAATGGTGTAGAAAACGGGCAAAAACTTCTAGTTTAGTATAAGATATATACCAAACCTAAGCTTGATTTCCTCAGAAAATTAGAGACAATTTTGTTCGTGACTATGAGTGCGATACAGGTCCCTCTATAATTGGTCTGAGTATAACCGTCATTGTATTATGATCTCAAATCGTGCTCAGTTTTTTTTTTAATTCGCTCGATAGTTTCAGCGTAATGCCAGACAAAAAAAAACAAACTCGAAGAACATTTTACAACTAAATATTGTCAATCTTAGATACATTTACTCTTCTATATCTTTTGAGCTATTTAAGAGTTTGAGTTTTAGTATAGACTCAAACTCAAAGTATAGCAATGCTATCAATGTTGCAGTAACGAGGACTACGTATACGGAACATACGGGGAGCAAGAGCCGAGTGAGCTGCAGCAGCTGGAGTATGCAGCCGACGAGCCCGCTGCCAGGCACGGGAAGTGAGTACTTCATCATCACATCATCATCATTATCATCATCATCATCATCACCATCATCATCATCATCCATCATCATCATCAAGCGATTTAGCGTTCCGGTACGATGTCGTGTAGAAAGCGAAAGGGGTGTGGATTTTCATCCTCCTCCTAACAAGTTAGCCCGCTTCCATCTTAGACTGCATCATCACTTACCATCAGGTGAGATTGTAGTCAAGGGCTAACTTGTAAAGAATAAAAAAAAAATAAAAAACATCATTAGCATAGTCATAATCATCATCATCATCATCATCTTTATCAGCATCATCATTATCATAATCATCATCGTCATCATCATCATCATCATCATTATCATCATCATCATCATCATCATCATCATCATCATCATCATCATCATCATCATCATCATCATCATCGTCATCATCATCATGTGATATAATATAACTTTTTTACTATTATAGCACAGTTAGAGCTCTTTGTTCTTGGTCTTTTGTACAGCATGGGTTCTTGATTTTTTAAGAATGTTTTGTTTATATTTTATATTTTAAAATTTCAAGTTGGTATATTGTAATTAAATAATTAATTAATTTTATTCATTAACAATTTGAACAGTACAGTAATGAAGACATGGCTGTACCGGTGTCAATCTTTGCCACTTAAAAAAATATTGTATTTTGTAATATAATTTTGGAGCCACTCGAATTACATTATTAATTTAATTACAAATTTATATTTTAAGTGCATTTTAGCTTTGAATTTGTAGAAATTGTTTAGTTTGTTAAGTTCCTATTTCATGAGATTAGATAAAGTATGAAACGTGCATAACTTAACTAACTCGTGTCCCTACTATAAAACTCACTTCGTTCGTTTTATAAAATCCAACTAGTGCTTTAATGACCGTCATTTAGCCACCGTTTCATAATCGCTGATTAACAATAGCGCTGATTTGAAGTTAACCGTACCGATTGTTAACCGGAGTGTAAGACAATAAACCCAACTCTTGGCTTTTTACGACAGAATTTTTTCGTAATTACTCAATTTTTGACTTCGTCCACAGGAAACCACAAGCGGGCAGTCGTCAAGTGTCACAGTTCTCACGCTACTCTGACGTCATGCTACCACCGGTGCGCCGCACGTTCTACCACCCCTACTTCGACTACATCCCCGAATACGGCCCCTACTACTGAGCCACTCGCATCCAGAACGTCTCAGAACATACCAGAACGATCCAGAACATTCCATACGGGACACTCCTTTACGTACAAAACCTTCTCTGGCTTTAATAACTCCAATTCATTGTTATAATTAATTAATTGTACTTAAGGAGCTTGTGGTACTTTTGACGTAGGTATTAATACACTTACTTAAACGTAAAAAGTTTTTAAAGAAGACGATTACATTACATAATATGTTTTCGTTGTCCTATCTGTGGAACCATAATTAAATTGAACACGCTATGAATTTCAATACACTCTTGTGCCATTGATATTACAAGCACTGATGTAGGTACAATAATAAACAATTCAATCAAAAATATGCTGTTTATAACGTCGCTAAAAGTTAAAACTGTATTGAATCAGTCAATAGAAGGTCGCTAAAAGAAAAAAAAAAGATTCCGACGAATTGATAACCTCCTCCTTTTTTTTAAGTCGGTTAAAAATTGTCTAATGTTTTCAATCGGAGTAAATGCTTTCTTTTAGTTTGCTAATAAAACATACATGGTTTAAGACAAAGGAATACATGTAAACAAAAGGAAATACAAAAAAAAACACAAGACGAAAATCAGAAAATCGGAGAAATCTAAATGTTGTCTAAAATCTGTTGCATCAACATTTAAAGTGGCAGCTGCTATATTTTTTTTTAATTTGTATGATAATCCTAAAATATGTCAAACAATGAAGTGTATCAAACTTACCACAAGCTCCTAAACTATTGAGTTAAAAAAATCACTATCAGTATTAAAAATGGCCATATCGGAAACCATATCCCTCTATTCGCTTTTTTTGAAGAAAACCGAGCTTGCAGCCGCTTATTACAGTATTTTTATATTTATAAAACGCATTTTGTCTGTAGATACGCGATTTTGAATCCCAATTTTAAGATTGTATTTTTATAGAATTAAGATTTTCCCTCGTGCCAGTTTTAGGCTGGCTTAGAAATGTGTAACCTTTTCAGGTTTGAGTCGACAATAATGTTTACTTTTAATTCTATTGAATAAAATTTATTATAATATAAAATTATTAAGATCAATTATTAATCAATTTTTAATTGAACAAACTGGGAACTGTCAATTTCCGAGACTACAAGATGACAATAAATGGATAATAAAAAAAATAACGTTTTACCCAAAAAAAAATTGTAGATGATTATATTATTGTATTTAAAAATTCAATTCAATATTTATTAGTATTGTAAGTATATTTAAAAAAAAAGTGTGTGTCAAATCCGACGCACGAATGGAGTTTACTCTCTCAGATCGACTGTCTAAATAGATGTATGTTGCCTTGTAGCATACACTATGTACGTCTCAATACATACGCCTGAAAAGTGAAAGGTGCGCAACTGAGGAGCAGCAGGCCGCGGCATGCGCGCCCGCCAACAGTGTGCACATGCTGTTGGCGTGTGCACACTGTTGGCGGTGCACACATGTGAAAGGTGCGCAGAATAGGTTGCGCACAAAAAACGTAACGCTGTCATTCGTTCATCGAATTTTACTGCCCATATTTTTTCATACCGGGAGCTGTATATGAAAAATCGATTCTTAAGGAGTAAACTCCAAAAATAACGGCGTATATATATTGAAAATTGTGCAAGTACAAGTAATTCAAGTATTGAAAACATTTTTTTGGATTCGCCAGTCTATTATGTATAATATTTTGTAGATATTTATGTTGTTCTTTTTTAATTTTCACGGGACTCTGTGAGAGCCCGACGGACGGCTCGTGGAAGAAAAATTTATTTATAATATTAAGCATTTTAGTTAAAGATAACAAGGGAATTAACTTTTTGTTAATGTTTTATAATTCTTTCTATAACTTATTGTGTATATGTAATGGCTATACGTTATTGTATAGATAAAAAAGCTTTGTATATTAATTTTGTCAATTAAGTTATTATATTATAATTTATAAGTGAATTAATTTTAAGTCTATTTTGTACAGCGTATTTGGTTACTGATTTTATATAGATATTGTTGTACTTAATTAGTAAATGTAGCAAAACAATAATTGAATTAATTTAAATATCTAACCACATGATGACATTAAATTACATTTGATGTATTTTTGAATGAGTAATTATATACATTTTTTAATAATATTCAGTTGATTAATTAAAAATAAACCTATATTTACATTATTAAAAGTACTTAAATTCAGTATTTTTACAATATACGATAATAAAAATTGACAATAATACAAGATGTAGTCTGACAATAAATAATATAAAGATCTCTTTTAAAAAATCTTAGTAAAGGTAGTGGTTTAAGTAATTTTATTACTTAAATAAATATTTTTTTTTATTTTACACAATAAGTTCAATACTATAGGAACTTTCTGCAAATATCTAACATGTATTTATTAACGACTCATAATTCTCGGAGTTATCGACTAAAGACTTACGGCCTTTCCTTTAAATAGCTCAATTTAAGTGTTGCCCATATAGTTTTCGTGTTACCCCAATGCAATATCCTACCTAGAAATCGCATTAAGATTATGTAATATAATTAAGACATGGTTATTCTCAAAATTGATAATTGTTGCTATATTATATGCTGAATTATATAATATACAATTAAAACGATCACGTAGTTTGAATGTCTACACATATGTATAACTGTCGTTGTGATTAGGAACTAAGATTATCCTGTAATATATTCCAACAGCCTAAAGGACGGCTAAGTCGGTATCGGTGGGCGGTTACTGTGGAAGAGTAGACTTTATTGCGTGTGTAAAAGGGCTAAATTCGCTCAGCCGAGCCGGCAGATAAATGCTTTAACTACATTTAAATGTTTCAAGTTAGTTACCTATTTGTATATTACTCGTAGAAAGCGCGTCGCGCCTTGTCAACCTATCTACTCTTGTATGAATTTTAGATGTATATGATACGGATGGAAATACTTTTTGGAGTGGTTTACTGAATTGTAAAGTGTTGCTGAAGTTTTCTAACATTTCCCTGCGGGTAAGTTAAACGCGTATGCTTTTTTTAATAAAAATTATACCTACAAACTCAACATCATGACTTGCTTTGAGTTAACCAAATTGTTGAAATTTTACAAATCTATTCTATTTCGGAATTTTAGAAGATCACAAAATTTAAAATCACAAATGAAAATGTTTTCCGGCATTAAAAAGTTCAACTGACATTAGGCCAAAATATTACCAGTCGAGTATGTTCGCATAACTTCAGGGAAAAATAAAATTTTCGTCTTCGAGTCTTTTAACGAAATACTAATAATAGTATTTCAGTAGATTATATATTAATATGATTGTGTACAAGTTTGACTGGTTTACAAATTATAACGACCTAAACTGCGGATTGTAGTGTAATGAATTTTTTAACAATATTTCGATTTTCGTAGTTCAATAATCCAAGTGAGAAGGGACTGTAGCTCAATAACAACTAATTGATAGGAAGGAATGGAATAATATTCATGTCTCAGTGACAAGGTTATTTTAAAAACTATATATTTTCTCAATTTCTACCGCGACGCGCAAATCCTACCAAAAATCCTACCATAACCCCTACCAAAAATCCTACCAATCCTAAAGCTATGCACAGATGTGAGCAGATTAGCAGAAATGACTACTCAACAACACTAAATGGTATGTATAGATGAGTTAGAATGTAAGGATGTTGTTAACTATTATGTGCTAGTTATATATTAATTGTCTATATCTATTGACGTGTTCGTTTTTGGCGTGTTCACCCGTGATCTTTCGTTCTCGTCTTGCGTCTACACAGCTGACATATATACCATTTTGATCTTTACTAACAACCAATTAAAATACTAAACCCATTATATATTACATAGATAAATAATCTCAATTTCGTATATGTTAACTAGCATACATCAAAGATACGGTATTAGCGTGCTGTCATGCGTTCAAAATCAATACTCGGATATTTCACGCAGTTACGTGGTTTTTGGAAAACTTCGATTATTTGTAAAAACTTTACCAACGATCCAGAAGTTTGTGTTACTTAATGAACTTAACTATTAATTAATGAACTTATGTAATATTAAATAAACTTAAACACTACCTTAAAACCTAAAACTTAACCAAACGGAGTGTTTGGAAAAATTATTTTACACGGTAAATTGTGTTGGAACTTTTTTTTCTATAGTGTAAGAACCATTGTAACCCACAGTTTCAGCAAATAAATTATTATTATTATTACTAGCTGGTAAATTAGTTTGACGTTTATTCTTTTAGTGACACCAATTAACATCGTAACGTCACAAAATGGACGACAGCGTTTTTGACGTTTGAAAAAATTCAATAAATACATTATTTCTAAATTAAGTTTTTTATAAAACCCAATGAAATCCTTATTCCATGCAAGTACTACTCAAAATTATACAGTCTAAGTTAAAGGATATGGTCCAATTCAGATCCACTCTTGTACACCATATCATTAAAATTTATAAAATACAAAGTTTTTACTAAAATCTAAACAAGTGAATAAATCTAACTAAATAAAAAGAAATAAATAAAATTATAACCCAAGTTTTTGAATTATAACAAGATGGCGCCCTTAAAGCATCTATGACATGACAATTGACAGCAAACGTCAAAACGACTACTGCATTGAAAACGTCATCAATCCGCCATTATTATACCCTTATTAGTGTCGCATTTCTTGGGAGATAATGAATATTATTTCGAAAGAATTAAAGTAAATTCGTAGATTTGTATACTCAAAAATAGTAAATAAAATATTTTCATTTATTTCCGCTAGGGACAATGACTGATCCTGGGCTCCATACAATTTTGGACCATCTCCTTTGATATGATATGAGTCAACTATCCTATTGATCTTATGTATATGTCATACGAAGTCATAAGTCACACAGCATTAGAGACAAAAGCATAACACACATGCGACAAAATAAAACGCAAGATGAAAATGAATGGCGAATCGTGGACACGACAAACTAAACGACTGAGTTCGTCGACATAACCTCACAGACTATAACATTGGCTTTAACTTATATAACATATGTATTTTACGGCTTTAAGCTATAGTCAAATTCCATTAAACTTCTATTTATTGACGGACAAACAGTCCTATCCTACGCATTTAGCGATATATAAAACGTATATACATTTTATTTATATTTATATATAATATGATTTTCTATATCAATATATTCCATAGCTTTTTGCTGGGCTTACGTATTGTCATATTGAGGTGTCATGGTAGAAAATATTTCCGGTAGCATTAGCGGAGTTTACAGGTGTTATTTTATCTAAAGTAAATTTTTATTTTGGGTTTAAAGGGCTTATAACTGATAACGTTATAAATATGTAAGCTTTTGGCTTACGATCAATAATATTGTACTTGAAATTATGGTTAATCATAAAATAATTTAAATTTCTATCAAAGTTTTATTTATAAATTAAAGGAGGATATAAATTTTGGAACCAAGAAGTGTTAGCTTTTATCTGTTCTGTTCTTAATGTGCAATAACAAAACAAATATGAGTAAATGAAAAATTAATAGACGTTGATATGCTACGACCAGTGTGGAACGTAACAAAGATCGAGGCATGCGGACGCCGATCGTCAATCCAACTTCGAGTGAAACAACGACAAAACCTTTGAAAAAAAAAGTATTGGTAAAATTAGGAATATAAAAGGAGGTGTGAAAGTAGCGTCAGTGACGATAAAGTTAAGTGAAAGGCTAGCTTGGTATAGGCATGTGATTCGAAGGGACGAAAATCATATTGCAAACTTTACTTGTGTTTTTATGCGATGAGAAAACAAATATAAGTAAATCAAAATTAAATAGACGTTGAAAATTTTGAAAACCACTGTCGTGATGTATGGATATGAAAGTTGGCAGTAAAATAAACGTATTATAAAATAATTCATGCAAATGAAATGGGTATGTTGGTGTGGATATGTGATGTGATATGACTTTGATAGGTAAAATAAGGAATGAATATAAGGGGAGGTCTGAAAATAGCGCTAGTGACGAAAAAGTTGAGGAATAAAAGGTTAACTTGGTTTGTGATTTTATGATTCGAAGGGATGAAACTCATATTGCCAGAAGAATTATGAAATTGCAAGTGGATGGACATATGAGAAGAGAAAGGCCAAAAAGAGAGAAAGAAAGGCAATCATCTCTTTGAGAGAGTGCGTGGAAAAGGAGTAGATGTCAAATGATAGAACGATGGGAAAAGTAATAATTAATAATAGAATTGGAAAAAAGGAAAAGGAGATGATGAGTACAACGACAAGCCGACGACATTATATTGTACCTAAGGGTACACAAGCTTAAATAGCTATAGCCCAATAACGAAACTTATCATGACATGAACATTGGACACATCACAGCTCAATATGACACGTCTGTACCCGGTGTAATGAATTATTTTTACTGTCATAATATTTGTCATATATAAGTAATATTGTGTAGCATTTGTGAATGGCGTATTGCAAAATAACTAGATGTTTTCGATTAACGGACTAAACTCGAAAATTTTTATTGTATGTACTTAAATAGTTTGTCGTTTACATATCTTGGTATAATCTTAAACGAATGTATCTTGCCTAACCGACATATTATGAAGTAATCATATCATGTAAGAAAATTATAAATGTTGTTCTAGGGATTTCAAGTTATCGAAAATGACAAAACATTAACACAATATTAGATAATAATTAAGAAAAAGTAATTAGTACATACAAGCACGGTAAAATCCACAGACAAAATAATCGATTTCTTTCTAAAACCAATACAATAAAAATAAATCGTTAAAAAGATTAAACGTTCAAACCGTATAATTTATTGAAAAATAGTTACTAATGCTTTCGATAGCTTGGAATACCTCTAAACTATTTAATCGTAAATTAATTAATGTTAAATTAATTAAGATTGTGACGCGGTCTGAGGAAAATGTGACAATAATGTTGACAATAAACGGACGGAGCCAATATCGACCTTGTGTGTAAGGCGATAGAGTTTATTAGAGGCTGGCCGCGTGTGTACGAATAATATATTATACAAATAACTCTATCCATAACATTTAATATTTTAAAGTGTATTTTAATTGGTGTTTTATTTTGGTGAAATAAAGATAGTTTACTCCGAGCATTTTGATTTTCATTTTGTTTTTGATATTAGAAGAGCTTTCGATACACTCTGGCGTCAAGGTTTTATTTGGGAAAAAAGAAAAATGTTAACTAAAAAATTGCTAAAATCCTATAGGTACAAATAGAGCATTTAGAATAATACAAGATAATGACTACTCAGAATTAAAATACATATATGAAGGCTGGGGTTTCACAAGGTCTTGTATTAGGTCCGGTATTATAACTTTTATACATTTGTGAAATTCTAGAAACTCAGACGTGGGCTTTTGAACTCACTATCTCGGCGGCGTCTGGACTGATGCACTCAGGTCATAACACACTTCCAAAATGGCCCTCTAAGTCGAGATCCAGTCTCAGAGGAGCTCTAAGAGAGTCGTTCTGTCCATCTATTCTGCTTCTGCCTTCGAGTCCCATCAGGCGATGCTTCTGTGCTCGCCCATATCTCCCGGTAATGCCGCTGAAGTTCCATAATGAAGCCTTCGGTACTTACACAATCAGAAAAAAATATACACTCCAGAACTTGAAAGTACCTACTCCTAATATGATCGCTACTTTTGCTCAACTGAACTATAGAAATTTTCACTTCTATGGGCATCCATTCACGTTTCCCCGTCAAATACGAGTAAATCCCTGGCCTTAACATTTCATCATAATAGTGACCTTGGTAACAGAGCGTCAAAACGTGGCCTTCTTTTGACGACAAAAGGAAACCTCTCAAAACAGAGTTGCGATGAGCTTCAGGTAAAATTTTCATTTTATGAAAACGCTTTTCACTGTTGTAATAATTTAACGAGAGCAAAAGTTTGAAGGACAAATTGCGTAAAGTTGGATTGGAAAGGCGGCTGACGATGTCGTAACGCCTCCTCTTCACTTTGCCCCACATATTGGCCAGTATGGTGGCCAATACGTTGGCCAATAATGTCTTCATGTTGGCCAACATTGTCATTATTGATCATTAACCTATATTCGGCTCACTGTTAAACACGATAGGATCACACAACACTCTCAGAATAAGAGGGATTGGCAGACTTCACACACGGTTAGAGAATTAAGTTAGATATGCAGGTTTCCTTGCGATGTTTTTCCACGAGACACGTGATATTTAATTTCTTTAAACGCACCTAATTGAAGAGTCCATGGAGTCCATGACCCGAACCGGATTCAAACCTACCCCTTCCGAATCGAGGCAGATGTCATCCACTGGGCTATCACGGCTCGCGCCAACATTGCGGTAGCTTTGGATCAACCAGACTACTTGATTGACATCATCTTTAGCGTATTGGCCAAAGTATTGGCCAGCGTGTAAGCCGACGAATGTGCCAACGTGAAATGCAAAGAATTTCCGTTAAATAGGTACGAGTAGGTACGAACCCAATTTAAGTATAATGTCCTTTTCTCATTAATTATTTTATGCTGCATGGAATTTATTTGGATGGATGGATTACTTATTTACGTAGAAGATGACCGCGACACGTCCATGAAGAACCCTTACTCAAAAATCATTTTTTTGTAAAAACAAACCCCTCCATAATATTATAGTAATCCTCCATTACCAGGCCATGACTCCATTTTGGAGTCTCTGAGTTAATAAAAAATAACAACTTTTACTAATTAAATAACAAGGAAATTTGTATTAAATGTTCGTGCTTCAAGTACCTACATTTTAATATTTGCCGACTAACTCTTTCAGTTGTAATCACTAGGTACTTAGCTGATATAGTTTTCCTTTTCCCATAACTCTGGGGTTATATTCTTTATCGAAAATTAATTAAAAATGATCAACGAACTTGTGTTCTAAAATTAATATTTTTGGGGTAAATAATATTTATTTTGTAAATAGATCTTAAAATGTGTCCCTTATTCGCATCCTTGAAGGTAGAAATCACATGTCACTTATTTATTTTATATTATTTATTGCTTGTTTATAAAATGTTATTCAAAATATATTAACTATATAGACTAACGGCCAGTTTATTATTCATCGTGAGTAACAGTCAAAGAAACGTCATAAAGCAAAAGTGACGGTTTTAATCACGGAAAAATGAAGTGTTCTTTACTACTAACTACTTTTACTATTACTTTAGCTTTACATGAAGAAACTGGCTGTTAGTGTATTGTCACTGATATTGTCTCTTTGATGCTGGGGCCACACTAACGGGAAACGCAATGAATTAAGGCATTATACCCACCGGCCCGAAGCAAATTTTAAAATGGAGCGAGATCCAATTATGGCGCCTCTCCTGTTTGCTCCTAATAATATGTCTATATGAGACCTATACCAAATTATTAGTGTAAAGTAAAAATGAAACACGAAGAACTCGATCATACTCTGGGGTGACTAATCTCGATCATACTCTGGGGTGACTAATCTCGATCATACTCTGGGGTGACCAATTAAATAACAGTCGTAGTACCGTCTACGGTTGACTAGGATTATCATTTAGGCGCTCTCTAGCAAAGATTACAATGTATTATTGGACTCTCTAGCACTTGGCGCCTGGCGCGACTGCTCCGTTCGCCGTATGGACGGGCCGGCCCTAGTTATCATAGATCATACATTATATATCTGGTTATACCGTATTGTAGCCACGATTTATCGCGTTAATTTTCACCGGCATTAAGAATGGCGTTAGATGAAATCCGGAAAAATCCATAGTTCCCGAGGGATTTGTGAGAAACTAAATTTCGACTTTTTGAAACGAAGTCGCGGGCGTCCGCTAGTTAGGAATATTTACGAACGTAGACTTTAACAAAATTTGGCACTTTAAACGTAGACACACAAACGAAACCCTGAAACATAGTACCAACAATATTTTTAAAAGCCTGTCAGGTAAATAAAATAAGTAACAAATATTGTCTTCTTTTAGGTTATTTTATAAAATCTAGGTAGTCCATCACAAATGCAGACTCTAGATGTAAGTTACGTAACTACGTAACGTAAATATAGTATCTTCATTCAGATTTTTTACAAAATCTTGGCCTTCACATCCAGGCTTTTAGATGTGATGTAAGTTACGTAACTACGTAACGTAAATAAACTTAATGTTGTGAATTTATCTACGTCAGTCATCTATCTTACGTGACAAGATTTTGACGCGGTTTCCACACGAGTGTGCAAAATATTTATTTCTTTCGAAGCTTTAACTTATTTCGTCTCGCTGTGTGATTATTAATAGTTCCGTGCGAATATTGTATTTTTACACGAACTATAGACGTAACGCAGCGCAGTGATAGCCCAGTGGATATGACCTCTGCCTCCGATTCCGGAGGGTGTGGGTTCGAATCCGTTCCGGGGCATGCACCTCCAACTTTTCAGTTGTGTGCATTTTAAGAAATTAAATATCACGTGTCTCAATCGGTGAAGGAAAACATCGTGAGGAAACCTGCATACCAGAGAATTATCTTAATTCTCTGCGTGTGTGAAGTCTGCCAATCCGCATTGGGCCAGCGTGGTGGACTATTGGCCTAACCCCTCTCATTCTGAGAGGAGACTCGAGCTCAGCAGTGAGCCGAATATGGTTTGATAGACGTAACAGGAATACCCTTCTATACATTTTCCTTTATAGATATTTTTAGAGCATAGGTAGCTTTTACTGATGGACTAAGAGCATGTAGTACCAGACCTACCTCATTGTACGAGGGTGTAAGTTTGTATGCACCGAAGTACACCTAAGCACGGCCTGGAAGCTAATAATAGTTTATGCACGCCATTGACGATCAATTATTCTCTCGTTTCTGCAGCACCCACGACTATAACTGATCGTGTATTGGTCGCTGCGTGCATGACGGCTCGACTTATGAAACTTTTTCGCTGCCGTTTGCGCTGCTGAAACGTGAGAATAATTGACCGTCAATGGCTGACTTTAGTGTGATGGCTTTGGAAGGTTTCCGGACCATCATCCGTCCAAGTATGAGAATGACTATAATACTAGCAGATGCACGCAACTTCATTCGCGTAAAATATGTTTTTTTTAGTCCGTGGATTATTCCAGGAAAATGTAACCTATGTTCTGCTCCAAGGTGCACTTTATCTCAATACCAAATTTCGTTCAAATCGGCTTCTTGCGGTGATTTCGTAGGGACGTAACCGATCTACAGCATAAAATTATCATTGACAGAAGATCTCTGGTGTAATATTTTTATTGCCTGCACTGCAGTGCATGATAAAAAGCTGATATTTACTTAAGTAGCTTAGCATTTCTAAAGTATATTTTGTAATTTTTTACGTAAATCAAAATCAAAAAAATCATAAATTCATTTATTTCAAGTAGTGCAGTATACAAGCACTTTTGATACGTCAGTTGACTATTTGTAAAGATTCTACCACCGGTTCGGAAGGTAGATTCTGCTGAGAAGAAACCGGCAAGAAACTCAACAGTTGCTCTTTTTAAAAAAATCATACAATAATTATTATAGGTAATTACAGTTGATGACAACATTAAAATTTCTTATAGTTTTACTTCCTGTGTGAAGGTGGAAGCTGATCCAACGGCCTCCAAGCAACTTTATCATTAAGGAACTCATCAATGTTGTAGTACCCTCGACTAAGCAATGTTTTTTAACACATTGCTCAAAGCTATGCATTGGCAGGTCCATCACAGTCTTTGGGTTCTTGTTATAGAAGAGTACACCCAAACCTACAAAAGATTTTTTTACTCTTTGGAGACGATATGCAGAAATAACTAACTTATGCCCGTGTCTAGTAAGACGTGGGCTTAAATCTCCTTTTCGTTTGTACAAATTAATATTTTGTCTCACATAGATTATGCTGTTATATATACATTGACAGGCTACTGTTAGTATACCTATTTCTTTCAACTTTTGACGAAGGGACTCGCGTGATTTTAATTTATATATTGCACGAACTGCTCTTTTCAATTTTCTTACGTAATAAGACCTAACCATTCAAGTTAAATTAGTAGTGGGGCCCCTTTTTGCTACAGGGCCCTTGGTTATCTAGCTATGCCATTTCATGAACTGACTATAGTTTAGCAAGTTCGTTGATAACACTCCCATGATATGCGCGCGACAGGGGAAAACTGCGCGGGTGTGAAATCGTGCGTGCGGGGAAGTGACGTGCATCAGTCGTGGGTTTTTCATTCATCGCTACACGCCGGCCCGGCCCGCGCGCAACATCGGGAGTGTTACGAACGAAGTGGCCAAGCTATATCAGACTTCATAGAATGAGGTAAGTCTGACCATGACAAGCTTATGTTATTTTTAGTCGAACAATCTAAAATAAGCTGGAAGTTTTTGTACAAATCTTACAATTATTATTTTAGTCCAAGAATACAAAAATAAACTTTCAATATTTTTTCTCCGTAACTTGGACCTTGTCTAAGAGATTACCGCCACGTGGAGGGTTGAACTTTGAGTGTTATTGTTCAGATAGTTGCTTCAGTCAAGGCTTAGTTTCAATCTTGTACAGTGGCGAGCACAAGGTATTCATTTATTTATTTAATACTATACCACACATATTACATAATTCAATATAAGAATTATACAAGTTAGGTTCAGTAGTCGAGACGTGAAAGAGTAACAAACATTCATCAAAATCGTCAGTTTTCGGAAATCTCGGGAAGCCATGGATTTTTTCGGGATAAAAGTAGCCATGTTTTAATCCAGAGTAAAATCTATTTCCATTTCTAATTTCAGCCAAATCGCTTCAGTAGTAGCGGCGTTAAACATACATCCAAACATCCATACAAACTTTCGCGTTTATATTATTAGTACGAATTCTTTTTTATAGGACATCTGCAACATTCAAATGATGAATGAATAAAAAAACCACAGAGTAGACAATTTCTTATATATTTTTTTACATTTCAAATAATAATACAGGCGGTTACATAAGAAATAAATAAGATCTTCGTATTTGATTTACACAGACAAACATGTGATGTTCCGACTTCTTAAGGATAAACATACATTTTCAATATTAATTAATAATAACTAATTAATCTGTACACAAAACACATGAGTAAAAAATACAAAAAACGCATAGAATTGTTACGCGTAGAAACACAATCTGAGCACGCAAAGTAAAGTGCAGTAAGCCTTCTGATTTCATGTGCGAGTATGTAGTATCGTATCTCAGTTTGTCTATTACACCATAACTTCTTTTTTATTGAGAAAGAACACAATAAGAAACTCAAGCTAACTATAATTCCATAACTCAATAGATTTGTAAATAAGAGGTATTGTTACATTCTCAAACAGAAGCATGTTAGATTGGAAACTCATAGCTTAAAATAAACCTCATTATTCCTACTGAATTTGATTTTGAACATTATAACGATTGATACGAAAAAACAAAGATTTTTTTGAAAAGCAAAGACACATTTTAGTGTATTATTTACTCAATAGGTACACCTACAATGCTCTAGCTTGTGCCAGTCAATCTGATGTCTAATGTATAAGCCTCATGGGCCACTAATTTCACCGACAACCATACTCTTCAGACCTAGTTATTTTGTTTAGCAAAAATCACCTGTACCAACTATGTCATAAAGAGCCCTACTACCTAAGCTAAGAAGACTTTATTTCGCTCGCACCGATTGCGTTTCTACGAGTTTTAACTCTATGCAAATAGATGTAACATTATATCACTACAGCAATCACGTTGACTAAACAATGGAACAGACTGTTTCTTAGTACATTACATTTGAATGTATTGTAATATTATTTAGTACATTTGAATGTATTTTTTTGATTCTTCGCAGTATAATTAATACAAAAACTGTCTTTTGTACAGAAGCAAAGCTATACAATAGCCGCTTCGGTTTCTTTAGAAGCATCGCTTCAAAACATTGACAAGAACGATCTTATCAATATTGCAAAGCAATTATTTTAGTTAAAATAACTATGAAAAGGTAAAAATCTTTAGGTTCAATTAGAACCTGGTGGAACCAAGCCAGGATAGCGATTTTGAAACGATTAAACTTTTTGATAAATAATTTTTCGCGGCTTTTTTAAATTGTCATTACGTGGGCGACTCAAAACAATTTGGGAACCTATGCATAAAGATACATTTTCATGCATTTTTTTATTGCAGACTTTGTTAGTGTTTAGTTATTGTGCTTTACTAATACATGTAAAAATTAATAAAATAGTAAAAAACGGTTAGTCCACTAATGATTAAAAGTAATCTACTGTAAAAGGGACGTTTAATTATTGTAATTGTGCAATTAAGGGGTATCAGTCCATTATGTTGAGGAATTTCTTATAAGATATAACTAGTTTTATGTAGAAAATGATAAAGATTATCATCGTAGATATGACTTACGACAAACCACATCCATATTATCCTTATCCTGCACTGTACAGAGATGCAGATATGACGACAGAGGGAGAGAGTCACGGGTGGCAGTAGGGTTGCCAACATTTTTTCAGAAAAATATAGTTTTTTTGCGTTCTATATAATATTTCTTCAACAGTATAGTAGCACGCAGACCCGAAAAATAGTACAATATATATTACGTAGTACGGTTGACAACCCTAGATGGCACGCGCATTCTTCATTCATTCATTAATGATACGCTTGGTGCCGCCTGCTGGTCTCTACTCTGCACCTCTATACTGCGAAGACGAAGACTCAGCTATGCGCTATCTATTCCGGAAATCTCTTTACCTTTGAATGTAGTGGTAATAACAGACCAAGTGCGCTTGTGTGTATAACCTTTAGGTTAATTTCCTATAAGAACATACCTTCCGTTATATACACTAACGCGCTATCTGTCAACTATTTAATGTCAAACGCCAATGAGACTTCCAAAAGTAGATAAACTATACTTTTGATGGGATTATGGCGAAATCATCTACGAAAGAAATCTTTATAAAAATGGAAGTTGTGTGTCAAATACTTCTATGTATACTACAGCAAAAATTCCTTTACCTTTAACAAAACACTGACTGATTTTTGCAGTGGATTTGCTAGGGCCCTTTACTTTTATTGGCTAAGTCAGTATCTTCATTTTATACTAACAGTATACATAGTAGTTTGAGATTTGTAAAAAAAAATCAAAAAAAGATTTTATATAGATACAGGTCAATATGCAAGTCTTTTGTCGGGTGATGGTTATCGGTCTATATTGTTAGTGTATGGTTTATGAGTATTATTAACTTTAATGGGATGATTTTGTACTACATTGGAATGTCTATACTAGAGCAACTGATCGACACTTTTCCTTTCTATTTCAATGCCAGGTTATTAAGTCTGTACCTTATTTATTATACTTTTTTATTGCAAACCTAATTAATGTTTTTTGTTTTTAATTATTATTAAAAAAAAAGGACTAAGACAGAAGTTTTTGGTACTTCAGAAAAATATAGCTGAATTTAAATTATCACCCATTAATTTAAATTTGCAGATAAAATATCACTTACATCTACAACCAATGACAAGTTTATCAAATGTTTTTTTTAATCCTAATTTAATTTAATATAAATTATAAATGCACAGTAAGCCGGCTTTTAAACCAATCGTGTCAAAAATAAAAAAATTTCCTACGAATCTCGTACAACTTCTTTGGTAATCGAAGACAATAATGTTTTTTATGAAAAAAGTATTTTTTTAAACATAAACAAACCTTGGATACAATTGATATCCATAAAATGTCACTATATGTCACATATAATATTTTGTAAAGTTTATGTTATTACAAATACATTTAAATACCATTATTAAAGTGATATTTTAACTAAATCTAATAATAATTAAATAGAAAAGTATAAAATATCTTAAATTCAAATTATAACAAAATACATTACACAAACTGAAACAAACGCTCAAAGAAAGTTATAAAAAGTTGCTCAAATACAAGTACGCACAGACTAGAAACACTGTATTGGGTAATTTAAAATATTTTACAGTATCTTTTAACTCGCTCTGTATATAAAAAAGGACTTTCTGTCAAATATTTTAAATATACCGACTACCAAATCAGACAAGACATGTCCCACTTTACTAATAAGTGGGCAACTTTTCAAAAATCTTTGAGAACAAGTGCATGAAGTATAAAAAAAATTGATTAAAAAAATTTCAATATTCGTAGTTTTCAAAAAGAATGAATATTTATGAGCTAGTAACATCCGAATTTTAATGAATATTTTTTAATGTTTAATAAAAATAAAATTAAACAAATGTTGTAAGGCATGTTGTACACAATGTGCGTAGCTAATAAGCTCTTTTCTGTATGCCAGTTAATAAATGATAGTTCGGGTGATTGCTACGTACTTATACTATATTATATAATATTATATTATAGTATTTTATAATAAACAGTCGTCCATTAGTTACACTGTAGGTAGACTGGCATTCTATTAGAGATTGGTGAGTAAAAAACCGTAAGCAATTTTTTATTACCTACCTCCTACCTACCACTAAAACTAAATCAGTTTTACATGACTTCTGTGAAACAGATAAATTACACATTTTCCATTTTATTTATACTACATCGATATACAGAGTGTTCCGTAAATATTACGACATACTTTACAAGGTGATAGCTGACATCAAGGCCTAATAAAATAACGCAATATATGTTAGCAGAAATTTTACGGTTGTCAAGTTATATTGATTTTTGTACAAAATACAAAAAATCCCTATCTTCAGCGCAGATTCGTCATACCATGCTGCATGCACCATCAGCTATCACCTTGTAAAGTATGTGGTAATGTTTACGGAACATCCTGTATAATACGTTTTGCTATACTTTCTAACATAATGGTTTAAAATGAGTACAATTTTTTCAAGTGTATCAAACACTTGAAAAAATTGTCGGTATGAAGAAATGCATTCTGATAAATCTATTAATTTAATTCATATTTTTTACTGCACGGAATATCTTTATCGCCGTATCTCTAATGGAGTGCCAGCCTTATTGAATACGGGTATAGAATATAAAAAAGGGGGTAAGAAAAAATTTGCTAAGCGAAAAACATCTATATTGTATACGGAATAGAATTCAAACTAACTACGCGATTATACTTAACTAAGCCTAAAATGGCACATACAATAGCTTCCAGCGCACAAAACATAGTCCGCTCGTAACCATACTAACAATATAAGGCTGGGGTCGTACCACGCAAAATAAAATATCTTTCGAACAAAAAAAAAAAACAGAAATCCTTCAAATACGTGTTGTTTAATAAATAATTAATTATAATGCTATATACATTTATCTAAATACTATTTAATATATAAACATTAAACACTATGTATGACAATGGTAAATAAACGACCAATGAAATAATATTAAAAATCTTAAAAACATTTTTGCAGTAGATATTTTTTTTTATTTCAGATTTATGTATTCTAAGAGATTTATACATTTTTGGAGTTTTAAATTCAATTTTATTTATATAGCAACATGCGATAAACTAGTCAATAGCGGTAAATAGTTTCGATAATACAGAGGAACTTGCAAAAGTACATTGCGAATGAATGAATATAATTTATTTGAATCGGAAAGTTAGACACTGATATCTCTGTAACATCACATAATAAGCATTCTTTTAGGCCATACAATATATTTAATCATGATTCGATATAAGATTTCTATTTATTAATATATTAATTAGTAGTGACTCTTTTGAATATATTACAGCTCGAGTGGTACGACCACAGCCTTATGCTGGTTCACGGTGAAATTGCAAATGCGTCCGTTCTGATTAGACGCATTCGTGGACGTGTCCACGACCACAAATGCGTCCGTCAATATGTCCACGACAAGGACAATACACATTTATGTATACGCGGAAGGGAATTACCAGAAACTTTTTAATCATTTTTTCAAAACTCTGAGTGATAGTGCAAGTCTCGAGATCATATCTATATCTCTCTGTCTAATACCATACTAAAGATAGAGACAAAAGACGAATTCGATTGCATAGTCGAGTTAAAAAAACAACAACTACCCTCATTTTGATCATTGTGTGTCATTCAAAGTTTTTTTTTTAAATTGCAAAAAACTGCAGTGTGCAATCAACAAGCAAAACTCTTTGTTCGTGAAAACGCATAACTATTCGATCAAAAAGTCAATTTCGCCTTGTTGTTAAGAAGTCCGCTCCACTTGGTAAAAACCGAGCTTACCACTACCATCAAAAAGACAAAGGACTGGACTAAGTGGAACAAAATTGTGAAGGACACTTCACTTCAGACACGAGCTTCAGTAATAAAGAATACGAACGGGATTTACTGTTTATGAAAACGTAAAGTATTGTCACTGTCGTGTTGCCGTTGCCGTTGCATTGCCGTTGCCGTTGCATTGCCGTTACAGCCACCGTCACCGTGAACCTTTGCCGTTGCGCAAAATGTACGTGATATGAAAACATCTATTCTGTTATACTATTATATCGTAACATAAATTTGTGCTCAACGGACCTTTATTTGCTTTGTATATGTACATCTTTACATTATTTCGATTGCACGGTTCAATTTTGACTCAGTTTTTCACTTAAGCTCTCTTTATAAATAACTTGTTTTGCTAATCCATTTATAATAATAAAAATAAGTCGGGTTTTCCTTCCTGACGCTATAACTCCAGAACGCACGAACCGATTTCCACGGTTTTGCATTCGTTGGAAAGGTCTCGGGCTCCGTGAGGTTTATAGCAAAGAAAAAGGGATATGGTAGGGCAGGGGAAGGGTAGGGGTAGGCGTAAGTCAAAGCGAAGCTTGACCGAGTCCGCTAGTTTATAACAAAAACTTTTATAATATTTTTTGTACATGTTACATTTTTGATATGAGACATCTTCACAGTAGAATCTACTCAAATTCCGTGACGGCAAACGGCACAACACTGTCATACTATTTGCCGTCACCGTCATCATGTGACGGCAAACTTTTCTTTTTACTTAATAGATGTGTAAAAAGTACTGTCAAATATAAAGATTACCTAATAAATCAAGCAGTTAATTATTTATAATACACAAAATCTTTATTATGGCACTTATAATTAATTTTCTGCAAAGAGAAACTAACATACATTACATAGTAGATAGCTAAAACTCAAAAATGGCTAGACGGACATGATTTTTTTTTTATTGTTAATCAAGTCTGGGTTAATTGTACAACTTAAAATAAGGCTATTTACTATTTTTAATTGTTTTTTATATTCTTTACAATTTAACCTTTGACATGGCAAGTGATGACGCAATCTAAGGAAGCGGGTTAACTTAGTGATAGGAGTAGGTTGAAAATCCACTCCCCTTTCGCTTTCTACACGACATCATACCGGAACGCTAAATCGCTTGGCGGTAGGTCTTTGCCGCTAGGGTAGTAACTAGCCATGGCCGAAGCCTCCTACCAGCCGAAATAAGACACATTATGTATGTATGCCTAGTGGCAGTTTTCAATGTTTTTGAACGTTTTTCAACGCGAATTTCGAAGGAATTGAAACAGCGCCATCTAGTGGCAGTACTGCACAACTGTTTCAATTCCTTAGATATTCACGTTTACGGTAACGCGATAGTCACAGAAACATTGAAAACTGCCACTAGGCAGGATAGGATTACAGTTACAGGTTATGGACGAAGTGAAAAACTGATTCAAAATAATATATTAATTATGTAACTGAAAAGAGTTATGTAATAAATCTGAATTATATATACATGGTTATATCTTTCCCATATTACGAACACTTAGCAGAAACACCTCGGATAGACAATTCTGTGTGAAACACCGTTTTTAAGTGTTCTTTGTTTTTTTTTAATATACTCAAGAGTCACAATTATCCACCCACTTTAATATGACGCGAGTATATTAAAGTGGGCGGATAATTGTGCCTCTGAGTATATATGAAAAAAATAACTAAAAATGGCAATTTTTAGTGCTCCATTTTGAGATCTAAATAGTCATTTGATCGGATTATGGTCCAGAAACTGATCTCCGATAGACCAAGAAACAAGAGAAAAAAAAAAAATTGAGATCGAGACACGTAAAAGGTTTATTAGAAAAACACAATATTTTAAATATTTTGTTATGTTATAAAATTTAAACTATCATGAGTAGTAACTATATTCATATAAATTTATAATAAAATACGGATACAATTCACGTGAGTTACAAGTTGGAGTATGTCAATCTGGATCGCGTTGCAAGAACCAGCTCATGACTAAGGGCCCCGTATGGATTTGAAACTAGACGGGTATACTCCGTCGTTGTATCACGTGAGTTTTAGCCGTGTTTTATAATAAATAATTATAATATAATGAATAACACTCACGATAGTTTAAATTGTAACATCCGTACTTAATATTATAAATGTGAAAGTGTGTGCGTCTGTTTGTTTGTCTGTGTGTTTGTTGTTTTGTTTCACGGCAAAACGGAGCGACAAATTATCGTGATTTAAGTAGAGATAGTTAAAAGGATAGAGAGTGACATAGGCTAGTTTTTGTCTCCTTAGGTAGGGGTAGGGTAGGGGTAGGGTAGGTGGGAAAGGGTAGGGAAGAAGCGCACATTAGTCAAAGCGAAGCTTGACCGGGTCCGCTAGTAACAAAATATTTAAAACATACATGTTTTTCTAATAAATCGTTTACGTATCTTGGTCTCAAAATGGCGCTTGGAAAAATTGCAACTTGCTCAGTTATTTTTTCACATATTAAAAAAAAAATATTTTGTTGTCTTCAACAAAATCAATGAAATTCAAACGTTTGTCCCACAAGAATTGCCGCCTGAGACACCCTACGACACCCTACGGAACCAAACATTATAATTGACGTACCACAAAAGCAGTCTCCGCGATAATACAATATTACAACACTAGATTATTACTATAATAAAATACTGGACCATTACTTGATTTAGTAGGAATTTCTCGAGTACACAATTTACCTCCATTGTATTCTTCTTTTTTTTATTTGTGTGCAGTACATTTTGGACAGTGGGAAAACGATCAAAATAATTCACATAATCAATATATTATAAAAGTACGGCGTACTAAGATGAAATTTGGCAGAGATAGACATGTTTTGCGAGAGGGTCGGATTAAAGAGGTCTAAGGGCGGAAGATGTCGCGCTGAAATCTCAATATATAAATGCGAAAGGTCACTCATAACGAAATCTCGAAACCGCTTGACGTATAAAAATTAAATTTGGCAGGTAGGTATCCGCCAAGAGCGGATTTAGCGATAGGGCCGGATTAAGGAGGTCTAAGGGCGGACGAAGTCGCGGGCGTCCGCTAGTTAATTGTAAACCTAAGATAACAACTTTATTGCATGCAGTGTTAACCTATTAAAGGTCGCCGCATACTAAACGGGATCAGGAAAAGGACGAGGCGGCGATGCTAATTAAACTAAATAAACGCATTATTGCGTTGTTGTAATATTAATAATGTTTTATATTGTCATTATTGATCATTTATTGTGAACATGGAGAACATGTCTGGCAGGGGATGCATTCTATGGGTTCATTTACTCGAACGACAACTGCTACCGACGACCGCAGTCGACTGCAGTCGGTGACGTACCATCATTTTGTAGTAGAGGAAACAATTCGAGCAGGTCTCAGGACTTGTGACCTTGGGTGTAGGTTTAGCGAGGTGAGTGTCAATGCATACTAAAGGGATCCTCCTTTAGTGTACATTTACACGAGCGGCAGCTGCTACCGACGACTGCAGTTGACGACTCTCAGCGGCGGTCGACGGCGGTCGCCGACTGCAGTCAGCGACGTCTCAGCAGCAGCCGCCGAGACCCACCCAAGGTCACAAGTCCAGAGACCTGAGCGAATTGTTTCCTCTACTACACAATGATGGTACCACTGTCGCTGGTACCCGTCGTCACGTCATACTAAGTCCGTCTCAACAATGGAAAAACACTGAACATCGTCACAACAGAGCTTAGACAGAGCATCGTACCATCATCCGTCGATCCGTTGGTAAATCGCACGCGACCATAAAACATTTGACCATTTTTCAACTGTCCAATTATATCACCTGTCTGTACAGAAATCAATACTATTCACATCGCGTATCGATACGAAGGATATTCAAACACCAAAGCTTCTTCTCGAAGTATTAATATTTCGAAAAAATCTCACAAAATGTGTCCTGCATAATCAACGTCACTCTATTCTAAAAGTTAAATAATACATATAAATTGTTGAAAACATCGAATATTTTATAACATATTATTTAACTTACAGAATACACAAACTGATTAAAAGCGAAAAGTTTATTGCGTAACGCAGTTACAATCGTACGATAAAGTAATATCGAAAACGCAAATTCACACTTGTTTCAAATGGCCCGATTGATTGCAATTTATGCAATGAATAAATTATTTATTTTGCTCTTCTCCGCATAAAATTCACAAATCCAAGCGACATTGCGACCCTGACCCGACAATAAACCACCTCTCTTTACGTATATTTCAAAGCCAAAGAATCCTGAAGAGAGGTTCACTCTACAATGTTCAATTGTAAAGAATCCTGAGTAGGATCCGGATTCGGAGTGACCATGAGTATGTTTTTGGATTTTAATCCTTAAGAAACGCTTTATATATAAGGCGCCCGGTCTGAAAGTTGACAATTAAATTCGTTCTTGCGTCGCTAAAAACGTTGCGTTTTTCTACCCAACATCACTTCACTTTAAGGTCATTTATGTTTTTTTATTGTAACTTCTGTAGTGTAAACACACACGACTTTTTTATCGGCTCTAGGCGGAGCTGTCCTTTGGAATTCTCGTATTGTTGCAGATATTTGTTAATTATTCAATGTTCATAATGAACCTTTGTAAAGTAACGCCAGCTTCATCAGATATTAGGTAAAAAACTTCAAATAAAAAAAAAATATTGTAATTAGCTTCTATTCAATATGATTGCAACTGCACTGCGCAATAGTCCCCACACTACCCGTACTCTATGATATCTACAAGTTATACACAACCGCATATTCATAATAGACGAAACCTTACCAATTTATGCCCTATACATTCAATATAGCCTGACTCTATCCCTAATATGTTTACATCGAATATAGTAACGATCAAAATCTGTACATTCACTATTAGATTAAGGTTTTTACTACCTTCTGATAAGTGTCACATAGTCCAAACCTTTCCTCCTTTCCTAGTTTTTTTTTTTTTTTTTTAAGAATATTTGCCATATCTTTTTTTTTTTCAAATATGACCAATATTCCCTTTTCCCTCCAATAAGTCGGGAAAGACGAAGAATGTGTCATATTATCGATAGGTCACATTTGTGACCTATCGATAATAGGTGACTTGATCAAGTTATAGATCAGATCTGTTATTCCCACATCTTTTTTAGTTTTCGAAGGGTTAGCGTTTGTAGAAAGAGAGTTGACGTATCACTACGATGTACGGAATATAACATCACCGTCTTCCCAATTTCGGCTATTAAAAAGTTCTTGTAAGAAACAAAAATCCATTATTGCATAGACAGACTCAGGAGTCAAACCCGGGACGTCATGATCGGAAACCACATAACCGATAGATCATTTCACGTTGGACAATTTAAAGTGAAAAATAAGTTATGGCACATATAAAAATAATAAATAATTATTTTAATTTTTAATGACAGTTAAGAAAAATCGTTAAATATATATTTGAGCTTCAAAATAAGCTACATAAAACTTGATTTCACTTCGTTATAACAATAGAAAAACGTTCGTTAGAAAACAAACCTAACAGGCTATATTTTAAGGTTGTAAATTCCATACCGCAGACAATCATTACAATATGAACAAAGTTTGGATCGTGCCGCGATGCAAGAACCAGCTCATGACTAAGGGCCCCGTATGGGTTCGAAACTAGTCCGGCATACTCCGACGTAATATCACGTGAGTTTTAGCCGTGTTCCATAATCAATTAATATGAATAACACTCACGATAGACACTCACGATAGAACAAACTTTTATTTCGATGTCATAATATTTTGATAGTACTGGAGAAAAGACTAACCATATCATAACAATAGAAAACTAACCTAACGGACTATATTATAAAGTTGTAAATCCCATACCGCAGATAATCACTTTACTGTGTACAAATTTGAACTCTAAAACAAAATACATAAAGTCCATTTCACTTTGACGTTGTAACACTTTAATAAGGATACACATACAAATACAGGCGTTTTATTACGTCATAGTTCCGTCGTCACTTTCATTGGTTCAACAGAAATATTCACAAGTGTTTGCACCAATCAGTTCTTACTGTGATGTGATGATGTGGAACGTGATGTGATGTGATGATCACGCGTGATCACAGCTGTCACGTGACGTGATACGAGAGCGCACAACACACTGAGTATTCAGTTCATACAAATCAATGTACTGCTTCAGTTCATTTACAATGACTCCGATTGTGATGGTGACAGCGACCTGGAAATAAGAAATTATATAATATTAATAATATTTTGTTTATTTTTAATTAATTCATCATTATAATAACGGGGATGATGACTAGGTTTGAATATATTCATTTCTATAAAAGCTCCTGACCTGATGACCTCTGCCTCTGATGGATGGAGGATGTGGGTTCAAATCCTCCCATTTTTCAGTTGTGTGCATTTTAAGAAATTAAATATCACGTGTCTCAAACGGTGAAGGAAAAACATCGTGAGGATTTTTCTTAATTTTCTGCGTGTGTGAAATCTGCCAATCCGCATTGGGCCAGCGTGGTGGACTATTAGCCTAACCCCTCATTCTGAGAGGAGACTCAAGCTCAGCAATGAGCCGAATATCGGTTGATAATGATGATGATAATGAGACATTTACAAAATAAAGCCATTATCATTATCATTAATATAAAATGATTAATACATAAAAAAACAAAGATTGTTTTAAAATAAATAAGATTATTAACTGTCTAAATCTATTAAAATTCTTTTATCGTAATTAGATGAACATATTTTTTATAGTATGAAGTATAAACATAAAGGCACAAATATAAAAAAAAATTGTTTTGAACGCCCATATAAATCTAACGATCACTAAGATCGATGACGTCATTCATCCGTGCCAGTAATTAATGCCAAGGGCAATTATTTTGTTCAAAACTAAATATTTTTGACGAATACTGTAAGTACTCATTTGGATCAGGATAATATCATAGTATTAATATCATAACCTCAAAAGATATATGCTAACGCTGACTTTTTAAATGGGAACTATGTACCACATGTAATGTTTTCGTTATTGTTAAAGCTAAGGAAGCTCTCAAAATAAACTTTGCTACAGTTTTCATTGGTACTACGTTACAATAGCTCGTTGCGTGATGTTATAAAACCTTCCTCGATAAACGGACTATTCAACACAAAAATATTTTTTTAATTCGAACCAGAAGTTACTGAGGTAACACAGAAGTATGAAGCAAATGTACCGTGTCACTTACCTGGTTCAGCTGTCGGGGCGGGGCAGTTTCTCCGCATACGCCGCGAGAGCGCTGTACGCCGCCAACAGCGCCTTCGGGGAGTGCGCCTGCGGGGCGTCCGACAACGTGCCACTGCCGCTCGGCGACGCGCTCTGTGCGTTACCCTGTATATGAAAAAAATTAAATGAGCACTTTGTTGAGAACCTTTTGACTCGCTGGCGATGGAACGAGCTATGCTTTGAGTGATCTAAGTGATCGAATCAGAAATGAGGAGATCCGCAGAAGAACCAAAATCACAGATATAGAAGTAGTAGTTCAAAGAGAAGATGAAAGTTGGGGTCCCAAGAAATCGCTGTGTTAGTTAACCAAGCGAGTCTCTGGGATTTGCTGGATGCAGGCGGCTCAGGATCGTGATCCATCGGTTGATATGTTGATAATGATGATTGCTTACGTTGTGTGCGTTGTGTGCGTTTTGCGGCGCGCATCTCGCGTGTGCATTGAGCGCGCTGCTACAGTAGAGATCCGCAGATGTGCAGGGCGGCGCGAACTCCGCGCCCGGCTCCGACACCGCCGGGTTCCGCACCCCGCCGCACGCTGCGCTCAGCGAGCAGAAGGTCAACGCGCGCCAGCCTCCGTATCTACAGTTAATAAAATGAAATTCATTAATTACAAAAAATAGTCTTATAGCCAACTCATCATCGATTTACTAACGTGTGACGGGTAGCATCGACAGTGAGTGTACCATCATTTTGTGGTAGAGGAAACACTTTGAGCAGGTCCCGGGACTTGTGACCTTGAGTGTGGTTTTAAAGGATTTTTAATACCACCCGTACTCGAGGAACTTAGACAGATAACAGATATACTTTGGAGTTTGTGCAGGAACTCTACCATTTTTGACTTCTTTCTACCCCACCATCCTAATCCTAATGCTCGCACTCTTGTGCACTAGGACATCTCCTGCACAAGTCTCAAAATCACATTTGCTGCTTTAGTCAGAATTTTATTTACATTAAAAACATTACAATATTTTTTTAAATTCTAGGTTTTGTTTCTGAAATAAGGGGGAGGGCAATTGCTCAATTATCGTATATTTCATTGAAAATCTTAAATACTATTTAATTTAAAATTACACATATTTTAAATCCTCTTAACAAGTTAGCCCGCTTCCATCTTAGACTGCATTATCACTTACCATCAGGTGAGATTGTAGTCAAGGGCTAACTTGTAAAGAATATAAAAAAAAAAAATCTGCACTACAAGTTCTACCGTTTGTTTAATGCACACAATGCAATTAACGATTGTTTTTTAATTTTCCATCTTGTCCACAATAAGTTACCTCCTTTATTATCATTACACAGGTCACAAGCATTGAGTACTTTTCACCTTAATCAGATTATTAATTTTGAGAACATTGACGAACGGAATAAACACGAGTGATCCTACAATGTTTTCTTTTTTATTCAGACCTACAGAACCCAAAAATAAGAACCGTTTTCAAAAACCACATACTTGTCAACAACGACCACTGGTCCATTCTTGAACTCCATCTGACTGGCCGCGACAAACTCGATCAACGCGAACGAGTCTTGGAACGGTGCTATCAGCCTGTCAATGGCCTCCTCCCTCTGACTCTCACAGCTGGCTTGCCTCACTGCCCTAACACACTCATTGTCATCAGGCCTACCCGTCACATAGTCACTGTTGCGACTGTCCAACCAACCACTGCACTTGAGGAACTTCACTGTCAACTGGTAATCGTCCTGTAGCGAATGCACTGACACTGTCGTCACCTCGATCACCCTGTCAGGAGACACACCCTCTGGCACGTTCGAAACCGTTTGAAACACATACACTGGTCTTCGTAGCTCCGCTTCTTGTGCCACCGTCAACGAAGGGGCTATAGGAGGAGGTGGGGGTGCTGTATCAGGGGGCGAACCGGCCGTCCTTGACCCCCATTCGGGGAATTTGAATTTCGTGGGGGAGCTTAATTTGAAGTTTTTCAACGACATTTTCGATGGACTTCTCGGTGACTTGGGGCCGTTTTTCTTTTCTGACAGAGAAGAAAACAAGTCTCCGTTGGCTATTGATTTTCGGGCGGATAGATCTCTGTTGCCACTGAGACGTTCCAATCTCAGCTCCGTCCTATCGAATCGGTATCCTGGTTCTGGGGACTCGACTGGTGGACTGTTCTCTGGTATGAGGCATTCATCATCAGCGCAGTCACTGCCCTCTGTCCTCCTGTACCCGTTCGTCTCTGGCTCGGTGGGTTCGGGCTGCACTTTTCGTTCCGATCTCCTTGACGCTACGTACGTGTGTTTGGCGACGAAACTCGCTCTAAAGTTTGCCACGAATAACTCGCTTTCTTCTTCCGTGGGCCAGAAAACGTCGCATTCCTATAAAGATGATAATACATTAGATTATTCTTATAAGCATAAGCTTCTTTATTTAGAATAATCTCTAAAAATATAAAAATCTATTAAAGAAAGTAAAAACGTCCCTAAATTCTCAAAACATGATGTATCTCTGATTTTTTAGTCTATTGTTTGAACCCAATGAAGGGTTTTGGATATCCAAATTTGCAATACTGAAATAAAATTATAAACGAAATTTGACTAGTTTTAATTTTTGCTCTACATCTCCTAATCCATACATACATACATACATTCCAAGGCTACTTTATACGTTTTCAAGGCCATTAGATTTGTGACAAATTGAGATCAACCGAAGCTCTGACACTCAGTACGTTAGCGAATAATGACAATTAATTTTTTTTTAATTTTAGTTTTAGACGTTTTGACCGAAATTGCGTTGAAACCATAGTCATAAGCATTCAAACACACAAATACCGTAAAAAATAGAATAGCTTCTTATTGCCTCAAAAACTCTATTTTCGAAAAACGGAGTGAAATCAAAATTCTCTCATATGCTGAGCTGTACACCATTTCTATTTAAGGGTTACAGACGGACATGCTGTCATAAGGATAGGGTACTGACCGTCTATAACTTAGATTTAAATAAATTTATATTCTTTCTTGCTTTCCCTTTACCCCTAACATTCCCAGTGCACTGAGTAAGGGGGATTAAAAACATCGCTCACGGGGTCGTCGGGGCTATCGGCCAGCAGCAGCACGAGCTGCGCCGTGTGGTCCCACAGCAGGCGCCACAGCTCGGGCGCGTCGCCCGGGTGCTGCGCCACCGCGTACTCGCGCATGCGGCGCCGCCCGCACACCCACGACGCGTTCACGTACTCGCTACCTGGAAACCATAGCCAATTGGGATTTTTTTAAAAGTTAGCCCTTGACTACAATCTCACCTGGTGATAAGTGAAATGCCGATTAAAGTTTTCTTAATTGGTCCAGGTCTGGCTGGTGGGAGGCTTCGGCCGTGGCTAGTTAATACTCTACCGGTAAAGACGTACCGCCAAGCGATTTAGTTTCAAAATAATAATCTATTTCGCTAAAGACAAAAGTCATTCAAAAAAGCTAAAATCTACCAATTAACAAAATTCAGTTTTTGAAGTAAAACTTTTTTATGCACCCTCGACTTCACGAGAAAGTTGGCGAAAGGGTTGCGAAAATAATTGTAATCGGGCGATGAATGCTGCCATCTAGAGGCATAGTAAAACAGTGTTTGTTAGTTTAAACCTTATTGTACACTTTAAGAGCCTGTTGCGATGCAGTTACGCCTTAGGCTCATAGATGGCGCTATTATTTTATTTTTAAAAGAAGTTTCACTTTAGTTGTGTGTACTACAGCACACACGGATTTTGTTTTATTCGTTTTCTCGACGTGACCCTCGGGCGGACTTCTATAGAACATGTTAATGATGTTGACAATTGTAAATTATTGTAATATTGTATGTTTTTTTTTTCAAAAGAGTATCTTCAGACTTTCTTGCCGGCTCTTCTCAGCAGGACCTTCGTGCCTTCAACCGGTGGTAGAGTTTCTACAAATAGTCAAACTTAACGTTTCAAAACTGCTTGTAAACTAAGCCTACTACTTGGAATAAATATTTTTTTTTAATAAAAAAAAAACATTTATTAGCAACCCGCCCAAAGGCTCCTACAAGTTGACAGACTAGTACACAATCATCAAGTTGACCTTCGACTCCCGGTTTAGGCACCAGCATGACCCGCGCGGCGTCGGACGGCAGGATGCCGCCGGGCCGGTTCTTGTCGGCGTTGTGGGCGGCGCGCGCGCACACGCTCGGCTCCACGCACGAACGAGTTATCAACTGAAACAATATAAAGCAATGTTATATTTTTAATACAGTAGCTAACGGCCCGCGGTCTCACCGGCGTCGTTCCCGTTCCCGTGAGAATACTGGGATTAAGTACGGCTTATGGTACTTACAAATAACAGGAGTTTCTAGTGGTAAAAGAAGTTTAAATTTCATTTTATTCTTTACAAGTTAGCTCTTGACTACAAATTACAATCTCACCTGATGGTAAGTGATGATGCAGTCTAAGATGGAAACAGGCTAACTTGTTAGGAGGAGGATGAAAATCCACATCCCTTTCGGTTTCTACACGGCATCGTACAGGAACGCTAAATCGCTTGGCGGTACGTCTTTGCCGGTGGGGTGGTAGCTAGCCACGGCCGAAGCCTCCCACCAGCCAGACCTGGACAAATTAAGAAAATCTCAAACTGCCCAGCCGGGGATCGAACCAAGGACCTCCGTCTTGTAAATCCATCGCGCATACCACTGCGCCACGGAGGTCGTCAAAACTTTCTAGTGGTAATAGAATTTTCAAAATTGGTTCGGTATATTCAGAGATTACCCCCTATAATACTACAAAATTTAACTCTTTATTATATATGTAACCTCAGATCTTTTAGAGTCCTTTGACTCGGGCGCAAAACTGACAACGATCGGAAGCACGAATCAATGCAAAGTTTCAGTCTACACTATCGTTTTCAATTTGTATTCAACTTCGATCAACTTGGAGGTATAACATAGTTCATTTCTCTTCGTGACTCAAAGGGTTCTGAAAGAAAACACGACACCAAATCATAGTTTCATACTAGTTTTACACTATTTCTAATCAAAATCATTTCGCACCAGCTCTTTGCTACCACCAACTGCCGTACAAATGCGGGCAAACGTTCTCCATTATATAGAATGACGCAATCTTACAATGAGTGCTTCAATAATATTGATATTTTTTCCACACGTGTAGGTACCTTCAGGAGGTTGGTTATAAAACGCTTACTTAATAATTTAATAATTTAGTTTCAGTCTTTATTCTTCATCATTTTATTTTTCATCTATTTTTTTTTTTAATTCACTTTTCATTTTAACTTTTTTTTTTTAATTTGTTTGTAATAATTTTATATAAAATATTTAGGAGTCTACTTTATAGTATTGTAATCTGTGGTTTCCGAAGCTGGTGTCATAGTTATAATTTTTATTTATATTACTATTATGATAATATGATTATGTACTATGATGTTGTTTGTAAGCCCTCAATAAAATAAAATAAAAAATTAGCTTACCTGGAATTGTTTTTCTAACAAATTAACAGGAGGCGGTCCCTGGTACAGTTGATGCCTGTTCGACAGTGATCGCATCCTCTCTAACAGCGCGTAGTTCTCGGCTCTGTTCACCCTGTGGACACAGAGAAGTATTGTACCTATATTAGTACTAGCGGACGCCCGCGACTTCGTACGCCCTTAGACCTCATTAATCTGACCCTATCTTAAAATCCGTTCTTAGTGGATACCTACTAAATAATATCTACCTCCCTGCCAAATTACATCTTTGTACGTCAAGTGGTTTTCGAGATTTCGTGATGAATGATTTTTCGCATTAATTTTTTTGTATTTATTTATTTATTATTTGGACCACCAACAAATTTAAACAGCATTTATATATTAAAGATTTCTTTTAAAGACAAACTCATAAAACTAGATCCTCCCCTATTATTCCGCGCAGCTCTGTTTCGCGCAGACGAGGAATCAGTTGAGATTAGTCTCGATAAGTACTTTTAGTTATACCAATTTTATTTTTTAGAAAAAAAAAATTAAACCCTGTATCGCGAAGACGAGCAATCAGTCGAGTTAAGTCTCGAGTTTTTTTTTTTTTTCATAAGGAATACGCGTTTAACTACGACCTCACCTGATGATAGATAGATGGTAGGTAGAGTAGATGTGGCCTAAGGTGAAACGCGCTTGCCTAGAAGATGCCTATTCACTCTCATCTTAAAGATGCCCAGGTTGTAAGAATTAGGCAATACTGACATCGTATAAGAAATGAGGGACCAATCGTTTCGTACCAGTTCTAGGGATGCCAATGACATAGGGATGGTTTATCCATAAAGAAGTGATATTTAAAAAAAAAAATATGAAAAGTAAAGTAAAAACGTCTAAACTTTACAAAAATGCCGTAACAAAAACCTTTTATTATTAAAAATATAAAACCTATAACAGGTTACTTCAAAACTCACCTCCTCATCTCTTCTTTCTCCTGTTCGTTCATACTGTTGTAAGCCTGCATCTTCTTGCTGTACGTATCCGTTGACCGAGGAGCCAGGTCGTAAACACCTTCCACATCCTCCCCGTTCACCAAAACATCTTTCTCCTGATTATCAGAAGACTTACTCTCAGTGTTACACTCATCCGTCTTTATTGACGCCTGGCTGCCATTCTCCACTATCTGTTCGCTGCTGCATTCGTGACTGACCGACTTTAAACTCGACACGTCATTTTTCAGACCGTTCGTCAAATCGTTCACGCTTTTCCGTTTCGGCGGGTTGAGATCCATGACCGCCAGTTCCTCATCAGATATGGGTTCGAGAAGTTTCGCCAAGTATTCCCTCGCTTTTGTGAATTCCACTTCTGTGTTACCCGAACGCACGTATTCTAATAATGCGTCGTGAACGAAGACGTATTGCTCCTCTGTTTGGACTAGATGGTTTCTTTGTGTTCTCGCTCTGCAGAGGAAACCGAGGGGAGACAGTGTGCCTGTCAGCTTTAGTTGGTTTAGTTGTGCGTCTATTACTATGTATGTACCGGTTCTGCCTACGCCCGCGCTGTGGGTGGTAAAGGAGTTATAATTAAAAATCTACCAACTCAATAATTTGCAAAATTTATATCAAAATTTTTTTAGATGTTAACCCACTTGTTACTATCGTTTGATAAAAAGATCAAGTGAGAAATAAAATTCTAAACAAAAAAGTGGGTAGTTTTAAAAAAATATTTATGGCTTTGCAGTTAGTTGTTCAGTGTGTGAAGCTATTAGAAGTGGTTTGAGGTTGTTATCGTGTTCCGTGATTTACTTGTGCAAGTTGTAACTTAGTGGTTTTTCGTTATGGATTTGTCAATGTAAGTTAAAACATGTTTAATCTGTACATTTATATATGTTTTGTGAAATCATGAAAGTAGTGAACTTCTTTTATTTACAAGTATAAAAACATTTGCAATTGCATTAGATTTACTGAAGTTATATTTGTATGAAAGTTGGCGTTCCTTATATCAAACAGTAGTAATATCAACTACTATTATTTTGTTTTTTTTAGGCGTCAAACAAAAGCTTTGAGCTTGAATGAGATTATTGAGGATCTGGAACGTAATGAAGAACAATCTGTTCCAGACTCCTAACTATATTTCCCCCTGAAAATAATAACATTGAAATCACCGATGAAGATTCTGGGGATGAAAATATCTCTTCCAAATTGACTTGGGCCACAATTGAAAGCTCCAGCTGAAATAAACGTCAGCATATCATCGCCAGATTCGGATATGAGCGACGAAGATAACGAAGTTACTAACACTGGGTTCTAAAGGCCACAGGAACAATCCGACAGAATAGGAAAAAATAAGTACTTGCAGAAAACAGAACCTGGCAGGATAAGGTATAAATCTACCAGAGCCGAAGAAATTGTCGTGTGCAAATGGTATGTAGTTACTGTGGTTTCCAGTGCAGCAACAGTCTAACTGACTATATAAATTAAAAGATTTCCGCAGCAACAGAAAAAATAAATTCATATTCATCAGTCAGCTTTGATAAAAATATATAATGAAAAGATGGATGGAGTAGATCGCTCAGATCAAAATATTGGACTGTACTGAACATATTCTATTATTGGGAAAAAAATATATTTGCTCTTCCACTGCTTGGATATGACTGTCCATAATGAATGGCAGTTATATAAAATGAACAGAGGAGATTACGACCATCTCAAATTTCGAAGGAGTGTTTCCACTTTTTTGTTAGAAACATACAATAAATGCATTCCCCGAAAGCCTGGTGGATTGTCATAAGATGATCATGAGAGTTCTCGCTATGACAACATAGGCCATATAATCCGATATCAAAATGAACAGCTGCAATGTACATTTTGTCATAAAAATGCCAATTTGTTTTGTAAAAAATGTTCTGTAACTCTTCATCCAAAAAGCTGTTTTGAAGCTTTTCATACGCCTAATAATTGAATAATATGCAGCGGTATGCTATACTCGTGTGATATAAAATAAAACTTATCTTGGTTACGGTATTTTTTTTCTTTTTATTTATAATATAATACGTAGTACATACAAGCACGATACAAATCAGCTTACAGTAAGGCATTTTACTAGCGTTCCTTTTATCAAACACCATTTTCCACAATTTCCAAAGGAATGAAATTTTTTTTGATATTTTTTTAGGTCCTTTGAGATCATAAATAAACTGTGTACGAAAAATTACAATGATCTAGCAACAAAAGGCATATCCGTAATAACTGGGTTAATAATGTGGTTCTAATGACTAATAATGATCCTTCAATAATGACGCGACCACAAGAATTACCCGAGCCAAAAGAACGAAAAATACACGTGCGTAACCAAAAATTGCACGCTCCATATGGACGCAAATTACGCACATATACGCATGAAGCGATTCCACCTCTTCTTACTTCTTCAAAATCTTCGTAAAGGCAACAAACGTTTTGATGATGGAGTATTTCGTGCGGCGTGGAGGCATACTGACAACGCAATCGCCAGTTGTTTTGGTCGTTCTGTTACGTAGGTTCTGGGTACGTAGGATTGTCCGCCTTAAACTTGGATTTACGGGGTGTCCCATAATCTATACTAATATTATAAAGCTGAAGAGTTTGTTTGTTTGTTTGTTTGATTGAACGCGCTAATCTCAGGAACTACTGGTCCGATTTCAAAAATTCTTTCAGTGTTAGATAGCCCATTTATCGAGGAAGACTGTAGGCTATATATTATCACGCGGGTAAAACCGCGCGGCGTCAGCCAGTTAATGGATAAAACGCAAATGTTTAACAAAAATCTGATTTTAAAAATCTTAATTAAAGCAGCAACAACATCGAAAATCTAATTCAATATAGAAAAATCTAGGGATTTTTCATAACTGTTAAAATTAGTTTTAAAATAGGTGCAGTTTAGATAATTGGATAGTGTATATACCTTTGCGTTTCATCTATTAGTTACGGAACACCCTGTATGTTGGATTGGCGAAACATATTCAATATTATTAGGTACCTGCAGAAAAGCCGTGATAGCCCAGTGGATATGACCTCTGCCACCGATTCCGGAGGGTGTGGAATCGAATCCGGTCCGGGGCATGCACCTCAAACTTTCCGATTGTGTGCATTATAAGAAATTAAATATCACGTGTCTCAATCGGTGAAGGAAAAACATCGTGAGGAAACCTGCATACCAGAGAATTTTCTTAATTCTCTGCGTGTGTGAAGTCTGCCAATCCGCATTGGGCCAGCGTGGTGGACTATTTGGCCTAACGTCTCTCATTCTGAGAGGAGATTCGAGCTCAGCAGTGAGCCGAATATGGGTTGACTCAGACCAATTATAGAAGGACCTGTATCGCACCCATAGTTACGAACAAAATTGTCTGCCAATTTCTGAAGAAAACGAGCTTAGATTTGGTATATATCTTATACTAAAGTAGAAGTTTTTGCCCGTTTTTTACACAATTCAATTACACAAAAAGGTATTTTTACGGAGCTCTTTAAACTACGAACACGATTACAACTATTTAACATCGATACTATAGAGACAGTTTCTATAATCGCATTAGATCTTTGATCATATACTTTGACAGAAAAGGGACGTCTAGCGAGGTAGGTCCTACACAATAATTGGTCTGAGTGGGTTGATAATGATGAGGTACCTGCAGTGCACCAGCACCGTGCCGGGGTCGGCGGCGGCACGTACGAAGGGCAGCACGGCGAGCGGGTGGCGCGGCGTGCCGTGGTCGGGCCACACGGTGTAGTGGTACTGCACTATGTGCCGACCCTCGTTGCTGCTCGCCGTCTGTGCCGAGCTCGACTCGCTGCTTGATTCGCTGCCCTGTGGTATTATTATCTGAAACAAAAGATTACACTTTCAAGCATTTTTTTCAAGCTTTGACATAGCAGGCCCAGGAAGTGCCATAATATTTGATAGACTAAAAATACATGTAAAAAGAAAACCTCTTTAGCATTATTTCTTTTTGGTATTTTACTTCTTTTTATGACATTATCAAATTTAAAATATTTATTGAATTAACGGCAAAATATTGAAATTTTTATTAAAATATAAAGTATTAAGAATTAATGTAAATTATGACTTTGAATGTTGTTTTCATAGACACGCAAGTAAGCCTTTCACTGTCACTTGGTGTGATATCATTATCATTATATCATGAACTCCTGCTGATATAATTTGAAAGCGAGAGCTTTATGCTTGGAGTTTGCTGTACCAGACGCCGCTCCGCAGAGCGCCTCGAGTCACTGGAACTGTTGTAAGGCGAGAGGTTTATTCTACTGATACACATATATACTCCACATACACTAGACTCGTTTCACGTCCAAATCACATCCGCATTAGCAAAGGAACCTAGTAGTAGTTGTGTTAAGACTTCGCAAATTGATTGATACATCTTCACTTCTTGATTGCAGAGATGCGTTCGCTTCAAGCAGCGAGATTGAAGTGCGTAATTTGTAATTGTGAATTAATTTAGGAAATCACTTCTAGTAATTATTTAAGATTAGAAGTGTTTTAACAATTATTTAAATTTTCACGAGTTGACCTTAAAAAGATGCGATTGGAACTACTCCGGCGCCATTGATCGACAATAATTTGTATATTTCTCTTCACGAGTATGTCGTTAGTCGCATGCTAGATCCCCCCCCCCCCCCCTCCGATACATATTGCTCTGTCAAGTCGCCCCTCACCGGCTGCGGCTTCCCGCGCACACGCAAATGTCGCACGGTGTACGCGGCGCGCACGTCCTCGTACAGCAACGTCACGTGGATGCCGCCGAAGTCCGCAGAGCTGCCACGCCCGCCCGCCGGCCAGTACATGTCGCACTTCCTCTGTGATGAACAAACAGAGCACATCATTTTGCGGATTATTATATTTTTGATAGCGTCTTATAAGTCGATGAACATCGGCTGCACGCATGAAAAAGCGTAATTTTTCCATTTCAAAGTTGACCTATCATTATGAAACTTTATTTTTGTAAAAATTGAATTTTTGGCCATTGATAGCGGGGGCATTTAATTTATCATCACACATTTTATACAACACCATCAAGTGGCATTATCAGAACATAACAAGAAAAAAGTTCATGGAGTAGTGTAATTACGTAAATATAGGCATTTTTTTCACATGACGTCATCACATAAAATCTATACTAATATTATAAATGCGAAAGTAAGTCACCTTTGTTACCTTTTCACTGCTAAACGGCTTAATCGATCAAGATGAATTTTGGTATAATGGTAAATGAGAACTTGGAGCACAATATATGTTACTTTTTGACCCTAAAATAAAAATACAAGGGGGCGAAATAGGGGTTGTAAATTGTATGGAAAGTCCTTCATTTTTAGAGTCACAGTTTTAAAAATTTATTCATAAATCATAAAAAAAAATACGAAACAATGTGATTCAAGAATTTTTAAAATTTAACCCCTTAAGTGGTGAAATAGGGGTTGAAAGTTTACATTGATTTCCGCTATATAAACCAACTTTTCAGAGGATATTTATTCCCGTACGATATACCGCCTCTGCGAGGTACGAGTACTCACGCGTCCTCTCTCCACGAGGTTGGTGATCATGACGAGCGTGTGCACGCGGTGCTGCCAGATCATACGCCAGAAGGCGTCGAGCGTGGCCGGCGTGGGCCCCTGCGTGGCGATGTACCGCCGCCGCCACACCGCCCATTCCAATTTTATCTGACGAGGTACACCGTCTGAAACAAATTAACAACCCCATTACTACAGACACAGGGGTCATAATCGCACACCCCTTCGAGTTGTTTACAAGTCGAGATGTTTTGATCACATATTATTATGTTATTGTTTTGATTTAATGAACTGCGTGGAATAAACAACACGCGTGTAGGCCGGTCCTAGAATTATCTGGAACAGTTAACTTCGAAACGGAGTGAAGTGAAGATTCAAGTGAAAGTGAACTCGGCTACGATTTTGGACAACGAATTGCCTACGTTTGGAAGTGTGTATTGATACTTGGATTAAGAAGTGGAATAAAGTTTTATACGAGTCACCAGGTATTTAATTCCAAATCCTCGAACCCTAGTTAACATTATTAACGTATTTATAAAGCACAAGCACAATATTATAAGCCACGTTTGTAACTCATAGTCATACTTTTTTGTATACTTCATTAGTTCGGGATCCGTAGAACATTTTTTACAACTGATTACTATCAAGTTAATTTTTCGTGAGTGCCTAGCTTATCTCGATGAGACGATCAACTTTTTTTTACGAAAATTCTTGATTCTGGTTACCAGGAAATAAAAATTTGTTTTTTTTTTTTTTTCTGTCTGAGTAGGTGCCGATAGCTCCCTGCGGAACCACTACGGGGGGGTTGGGCGAGCGCAGAAACATCGCCTGATGTGATCCGAAGGCTGAAAGAAAAATAGAGGACGGAACGGCTCTCTAAGGGCGTCTCCTATGAGACTCGGACCTCGGCTTAGAGGGCCATTCTGGAGGAGAGAAAAATTTGTATCTTGTATCAATAACGAGGTTATTAAAAGTAATCAGCTGTTTTTTTACTGTTGCTTAATAAAACAACAGTATAAAATGAACAGTCACAATGTCCTATATTTGATTTACGCAGGGTTTACAAAAGTTTTAATTTCAATAGGTGTAGTCTAGTAACCAATATAGCTTTTAATATAACTTACTAATATCCACATAAACATCATCCAACTCCGAGTCGTCGTCGCTTCTCTCGCTGTCCGAGTCCTCGGCCTGGTCTTCCGACTCCACGATGCCGGAGAACTCGATGTTGAGGAAGGCGGACTCTATCCCCTCCGCCAAGTTGGGCGGCGGTTTGCTCGCTTTCACTGAGGGCTGCCTGTTGATATCAATGAAATTATTTAACCCCCACACTGGATTCAGATTCGGCTCGAATCCGTGGTGTTTACATGCTTTTACAAGAGGACTAATGATGAAGCTGTAAATAAGACATCGTAAACTCTGACAGCTAGCGACAGCGTACAGTTCATTTCATGTAGGATGGTGCGGGTGACAGTTTGTTTCACTTTAGAAAGTTTGCCGCGATTCACGATAATGGTACATATTATGAACGTCATACAGGCGACTGTCACCGTTCCCATACTATCTGAAAAACACTATAGGTAAAAGATATGGACATGGCTAATAATGTAGATAAACTGAAGGGTAGGTAATCAAGTAAAATGCACATGGTGTGGTCACCAAGTTTTAGTAGAAATGTCTCACATAAATCACTTTCTCTTCCTGATACATATATCTAAAGGAGATCCCTCCCCCCCCCCCCCCTGAAGGAGACTTTGAAATAAAATTTATTTTCTTCAGAAGTAAGTTGGTGAATGCGTTGCGAAAATTGTAACAGGCACAGTGAAACAGTATTTGTTATTCTAAACCACCAATAGATGGCGTTCATAAAGAACTTTAAAACAATTGCAAACCTATTGCGATGCAGTTATGCCTGAGGCTCATAGATGGCGCTTTAATTTTGAAAGAAGTTTCACTTCAGTCGTGTGGTCTATAGTACACCTGATTTTTTTTATCTGAACTTATTATTGCTTCACTTTGCTTAGTCTTAGTAGCTTAGTTTATGTCTTGTGAATTCTATTACCTGTTGGGCCTCGCGCGTCTCTCCAGGCGTCGCTCGACGCGGCGGGCGGCCTGCGCCGTGAGCGCGGGCAGCATGCCGTCGATGAAATTGGCGTTGACGTAGTCGCATGACGCGCCGCGCCCCGCGCCCACACAGCCCGCCGCACCGCACCGCCCACCCGACGACACGCATACGCGCGAGTGGTCGTCTGTGAGACATAACGTATGTTACACGCTGATAATATAGATTTCTGTCTGAGTAGTACAAACAAACTCGCATTCGCATTAATAAGAATATAAGTATGGATTTCAAAGCTGAAACGTAGACGCGGGTATCTAAATTTGCAAAATGTAAAAATACCATAAATTAATATAAAATCTTATACTTCCTGATGAAGTTCTGGCAACCAATACAATGAAACAATGCGACAACTTTTCTAAGAAATGGTTTTCTCCATTTTTTTTCTTTTGTGGCTTTTTTTCTCCTTTTTTTTTCTTTTGAAGCTAAAAGTCAGCGTAAGCTATTGCATTTTGCAATTCATGGCATTCATGCTAAACTGTATGCCCAGTCTGTTTGGTGTCACATTTTTTTTTACTTAACTATACATTTACTAGTTTTTCTAAACAGAAATAATGAGTGAATACATTTACACTAAAGGGATATATCCTGAAATATTCACTTGAGATAAATGATAGGCTAGACAAACTCAATCACACAGTGGAGTCATAAAACCATCAAAATCGCTTCCAGTAACTAACAAATGGGGAAGGGAGTCCGATAACCACAGGGAGACAAATCTTAGATAGGTACTTACATGCAGTAATATTTAGATATCTGTTCTTCAGTCTATTCTCTGGTCTGTAGCTGTGATGACTTGTGTGACCCGATGCCGCTGATTTTGACACCACGATTTCGTATTCTTTACTGCAAATTATAGATTAATTTAATTTATTTAAATGTTTTTTTTTATATATTTAGTTCAGAGGAACGTGGCATTAGTACAGAAGTGGCAGTAGCAAGCAGTAACGTTATAGACTACAGGCACATGGCTAAAATTTACCTGTCAAATGAACTAACTTGAATAGCACTTAGAACGCTGTTACTATATCAGAAAATAACTCTAAGCATTTAGATAATTATTTATATAAACAAATATTAACTATATTTTTTGGGAGGCAAATCTATTAAACTATATTGTCCGTGTTAAATAATATTTTGAACATTATGCCGTACATTTAGATTATATAAAAATAAAAATACACTGCCATTTGAAGTAAAATGAAGTTGTCAAGGTCATTTCGTTGAAAAAAGTTGAATAACGAAAAATAGTTGAAAGACAATGTAGTTGATAGTGCTTTGAATCGTAACTGACATATAAAATTACCCAGCTGATAGACACAGCATGATGCTGTGCGAAAAACCTTTAAGGATCAAATTTATTTGCATTTAAAGCAGGGCCTATAAGGACATCTATCCAGGGCCGTAAAATAAATTAAAAAACAAAAAAAGATCAAATTACGTTAGTTGATCAACTTATTTCGATCTTTTTCGTAATCGTACACCGCACATAAATAACCTTCTGGAAACTTCTAGACAGTAACACATGGTAATCTCACCTGAAGCCAATATCACCGTCCGCGTGCAGCGACGCGACATGTGCGGGGAACTGTCGCGCGCGCACGAGCGGGTGCGCCGCGCCCGCCATGCGCGGCGGTCGCGTCGCGGCCGCGCCCTCGACTGTCGCGCCGTTGCCGCCCGCGCACGACACTAGCGGCGAGCAGTTTACCACTGACAGAGATGCACACGTACAGACAAACAGTACGGACACGACGTACCTCAAACGACGTAACAACGCCAAAAGATTCCCTAGTACGTTATATTTATGTTTACGAATATTTAGTCCGAGTCTCATAGGAGACGCCCTTAGAGAGGTGTTCCGTCCTCTATCTTTATTTCAGCCTTCGGGTCTCATCAGGCGATGCTTCTGCGCTCGTCCAAACCCCCGGTGACGCCGTAGTGGTCCCACATGGAGCCATCGGCACTTACTCAACACGAAAAAAAAAACGAACCTTAAGGCGTTGATGCGTCTTTTAAGCTTCCATAGTGGATAAAGAATGTGGGGGTTAGGTATATTATGATATTGGTATATTATGATATTGGTATATTTAGATAATAGTAAACACTATAAACTCGCTCCATAGTATGGGGATCAAATAATTAATTGCATTGAGTAAAGACTCCAACGCATCGAACATTGACATTTTAGCTGTATTTGGACATTAATATGGGTTGTTAATAATAATGATGACAATGGTGGAAGGAAACGAGAGTGTAACAGGAAAAGAGGGAGTTCCCTGTGTATAAAGTCATATATTTGAATTTGTACACAGGGAATCCCTAGGGTATCGTGATTGTCAGTTTATTTTAACGGTAGATTTTTAAACTCTTTCTTTCTAAACTTGGCCACCAGGGGTTGGCCGTTGTACGTAGGTCCAACAGGTGGCAGACTTCACACACGCAGAGAATTAAGAAAATTCTCTGGAATGCAGGTTTCATCACGATGTTATCCTTCACCGTTTGAGACACGTGATATTTAATTTCTAAAAATGCACACAACTGAAAAGAGGTGCATACCCCGGACCGGATTCGTACCCACACCCTCCGGAATCGGAGGCAGAGGTCATATCACACAATATGCCTGAGGGATTCCCCTGAACACTGTTGACACGCTCAACATTATCGCTAGAGTGTCATCTTTCATAATGTTCCCGGTAGTATCGTACGAGTTATTATAAATATCAACTTACAGTGTGATACGGCCAATTCCATGAATGTACGTGCGTGTTGGATCAATCGCTTTTAATGAGCCATTTTCCTCTAATTGACAACAACGTCAAACGTTTCAAATTATAATTGAATTTACGGAATATGATGTACCTTTTAGCAGACTCAAAAGTGATTACAAAAATAATAAAGCCAATGTCGAACAACATTTGTCAGGACAACTTAATTAACAAATCAAACTGTAACCAAAATAAGACTCTAGAATGGCAGAGAATGACCTTGAGTGAAGTCACGCACTTGTGAACGATGTGTATAGGGTTAAATGATCCTTTGACTGTTATCAAACACTCCCCTTTTCCACTCAAGTCACTCTCCCCGCCTATCCCAAGTAACCCATAAAGAATTACACAACAAGAGATGTGTGATGTGATGTACAAGATGCAAAGACAGACATTACATAAAACTCAACAGGCTGTATAAGATGCACAGACAGACATTACATAAAACTCGAAAACAGGCTGCAGACAGACACTCGGTGGGTAAAAGCTCTATATTCATAAGAGGTCACAGATTTATTTTAAAGTAACCTTATGTCACGAAGTGTTTCCGGAATAAAGTCTGAAAGACTAAAACAATTTTTGTTAAATGTTGACAAATTACAGATAATTTAGTAAACATGTCACAATGTATTTGCTTATTATTATTATTGTAAATTTTTGGTAAATTATTTTAGATTGTAGGTTAATCTTTTACTTTAAGTTTTTAACCGGACTCTGCAGTGTTGTGAATGCCTGTAAAAGATGGCTGCAGTAGTTCAAGAATTTTGTAACTCACTTATATATAATGTTTTCTGCTGTCATTGTTGGCGTTACAAATAAATAAATAAATAAATAAATAAATAAATAAATAAGTATGTTCGGAATAAATTCTGAAAGACAAAAACAAATTCAGATAACTTAGGCCAACAAAAACAAATCGATTTTTTAATGCTTTAGCGAATAACGTAGGCTTTATTTTATCGCCGCATTCCCATGGGAACGGGAACTACGCAGGCGAATTCGCGGGGCATCAGCCAGACTTTTAACTTAAAGGTTTCCTTATACAGTGCCAGTTAAAAACAAAGTATAGGATAAATATTACCTAGCAATGCGTGTCAAATAAATAATTAATAACTTGACTCATTATTATCTACGATCGATTCAAGGTCTTATAGATAAATGTCTCGACGACTTTGTTTATTGATGTAAACAATCATGAGTCACTAGCGATCCGCCCCGGCTTTTCACGGTTGTTTTTTTTATTCTTTAAAAGTTAGCCCTTGACTACAATCTCACCTGATGGTAAGTGATGATGCAATCTAAAATCGAAGCGAGCTAACTTGTTAGGGGGAGGATGAAAATCCACACCCCTTTCGGTTTCTACACGACATCGTACCGGAATGCTAAATCGCTTGGCGGTACGTCTTTGCCGGTAGGGTGGTAACTAGCCACGGCCGAAGCCTCCCACCAGCCAGACCTGGACAAATTAAGAAAATTTCAATCTACCCAGCCGGGGATCGAACCCAGGACCTCCGTCTTATAAATCCACCGCGCATACCACTGCGCCACAAAAACGTTACGTATACTGAAGTGTTTTTCAGATAGCATGAGTACAGTGACAGTCCCCTGTATGCAGTGGCGTGCACTTCATGCATGCATTAAAGTACTGATACCATAAGAGTTGTCTTCTTACTGCTTATTAAATACAGATTTTTCCAGTTTGCTCAATTTTATTACTAGTGCATACCCTGATCGACAACCGTATGCACGCCACTGCCTGTATGAAGTTCCTGATACGTACTATTATCGTGAATCGCGGCAAACTTTCAAAAGCGAAACTAGCTGTCACCCGCACCATCCTACATGAAACGAACTGTACAGTCATGCTCGATGTGCACCAACAAACAATATTATGACTAAAAACCAATGTATTTAGCTGGTTGGAGGTTTCAGCCGTGGCTAGTTACCACCCTACTGACAAAGACGCCAAGCGATTTAGCGTCGACGATGTCGTGTAGAAACCGAAAGGGGTGTGGATGTGGATTGACATCCTCCTATTAGCAAGTTTTTATTTTTTAGTTGAAGAATATTAGTTATGCAGTTCGACTCCTATAAGTGGACTCGTCGTCACCTTGAAGTTCCCATAACTTCAAAATGCTGTATATACCTCCCGAGCACCCTGTATATCAAAGAGAGCTATTTGACAAAACGGCACACAAAACAAGTTTTATGTATGATGAGGTAAAATTACCAAATACAATAATATCATGAAAATGTTGCTTGGGGTTTGCAAAGTGAATAATGTACAACTTTCCTGTTGTCAGAATTGGAATTATTAATATACGAGGTATGTAATAATAATAAACAACCTTGTTATCAACTTTGTTAAAAATGTCATTATATAAATAACTGAGAGTAGGTATAATTAACCTTAAAACTAGTAATCTATACTAATATTATAAACCTGAAGAGTTTGTTTGTTTGTACGCCCTAATCTCGGGAACTACTGGTCTGATTTGAAAAATTCTTTCAGTGTTAGATAGCCCATTTATCGAGGGAGACTATAGGCTATACAGGGTGATTCGGTCTTTAGTGCGGATATTTTTTTTCGTGGTTCTGTATCATTAATAGAATATAAATCTACAAACAGTTCGATACATTTTATGTAATTTTTTTTTTTAATTTATGTCTCTAAAATTACAAAATAATGTACATATTATTACTAAACAAGATATATTCAGCTTAAAAGTGATCTGGTGACGTCCTTTAGGTATCAAACGAAAATAAAATAAACGCACAATAGGGTGACCCTAAAATTCTGTTCAAAAGTTAAAATAAATATTATAACTTTAGCTAACGATAATTTTGTTATTTTTGAGTTAAAAAAAAAAAGAAAAAATACGTGATCGTTAAATTTTGTTTATGTACAAAATATAAAAATATCCGCACTAAAAAAATTTTCTTCCTGTATATTATCCCCGTACTCCTACGGGAACGAGAACCACACGGGTGAAACCGCGTGGCGTCAGTGAGTTATAAATAAAATTGAAGTGTTGACTGTGATCTCAAAATAACCGTTTTATTATGTACTTATTTTATTTATTTAAATAACTTTATTGCAACAAACATATAAATAAACATACAAAATCTAAAAACTAAGTATAAAATGCAGTACCAGAGGCGACCTTATCACTAATAGTGATCTCTAGGTTACCTAACTTGAAGGAGCATTTATACCAGTGAGAGTTATTTATACGATACAAAATAAAATTTTTATCTGTCTGTCTGTCTGGTTATCCTGGCTAATCTCCAAAACGTCAAGAAAAAAATATTTTTTGAAATGTAATATTAGATTGTGTTACTTTTCAGGTTTATATGGAAATTAATAAAACTTTATAACATTATTTGGACATTTAGCATTTACACACATAGACAGCTATCAAGCCCCAAAGTTTTATACAATATAATATAAATAAATAAATAAAAAACTAATAATTCTATCACTTGAATAGCAAAGCAACACTTACACAATCTCCACAATATACACATTAACACGCAAAATAACACAACACACACAATCCACATATAACACATCCCATACTGTTGAACGATACTACACAACTAACTTCTCTCTCATTCTCAAAGTCAAACAATATGTCAATATATCTGCACATAAACGTTTATGTATGTCGTAGACAGACAAGTAAATAGACAGATAAGAAGCATCCGTCGCTTTCAATAAAAAAAGATATAAACATTGTTCTATTTTTAAACCCCGACGCGTTATAAGTTTGACGTATTTGTGTATGTCTGTCTGTCTGTGGCATCAACCCGATTTAGCGATCAAAGCGATTTAGTTTTTTTTTATTATTAAAGGTGACTTATGTGCGAGCATATATATGTTTGATGAAAATCGTTTTATTTGAGCCGTTTAAAAGTTGTGAAAGTGTGGAAGAATAACCGAATGTCTGCAAAAATTTTCTAGAGTGGGGTTTTCTCAAATGGGATTTTCTCAAATGGAAACGCACTGAAAGATAATATTGATGACTTGATCGAGAGTGTAATTAATATTTTTTAGTTAGTAGTGGGTTTTCCAAAATTTTCAATTTTATTGTAGAAGTAAAAAATGAGACAAGGCATTTCGCATTTAGTGTTGTGACACGTGCCTTTTTTCAGGCACGATGATGGTCCAAACAATAGTAACCGTAAGGGGAACACGAAATTAAGGCCTTAATTTGTTGCAAGTTATAAATAACCAATTAGATGTAAATATATTTCTGAAATAATATTATATTAGTGTTTGACTGCAATAACGCCTGATGGACCTCAGAGAAGTTGTTAAGACTCATTTACAATTTGTATTGAGAAAGGAACTTTCAACGATTTATTCGTATATATTCATACTAATATTACGAGTAAATGCGAAAGTGTGTCTGTCTGTTACCTTATTTATATATACTCTATTTAGTAATTTTGTGTCTCATACACCATAGACCTGCCTTGCTAGACGTTACCCCTCTGTCTAAAGTATATGATCACGATCTAACGTGTTTCATTGTGTTAAAATTACACGTGTGTGTATTACGATTTAAGTTTAAGGACACAAAATACATTTATTTGTGTTAAATATTTTCGATATGTGAGTTCACCTCGTTCCCCTGAAAGAACGACAGACGATTTTGTTGGTGAATTTGAGTGCAATACAAAGGTAATGTGTTCTAAGTCTTGTGTACGGCACTATATATTATAAGTTGTAGGGAAAACAGAAACGAGGCATTCCATAATATATGAAATTCCAAAATCGTGTACTTTGACTTGCAACGGCTCGCCAATCACATGTCTATTTACTTATTTGTCTACGTTGGAACTTGATACGACATTTTTATTTGCATAGTGCGCTTGTGTGACTCTGTCAAGTCTATATGTTGTATAAGTCTTTGTAATATAAGTCTAATGTTGTACTACATAACACTTATGTGTTACATTTTATAAACTGTATAGAGTTCTAATAAAAATGCCACCTTGAGATTTTTTATACACTAGACAAGATACGAGACTAGATGCATGTGAATGACTGCATTTAAAACGTATGGATTAGCAGTTAGATCATGATTATAGTAATAACATAAAATTGAAAATTTTGAAAAAGGTAGTAGGTCATGAAATTATTAATTACACTCTCGATCAAGTCATCAATATTCTCTTTCATTTGAGATCTCGCTCGAGTATATTTGCGGACATTTTGATATTCTTCCACACTTTCACCCCCCAGAATTTTTAAACGGCTTAACCGATTTTCATCAAATATATTGTCTAAAACACTCGCGCATAAGTCACATAAACATTAAAAAAATTAAATTATTAACATAAAAAAAACCTAAGTCGAAATCGCTTCATCCCATCGGTGGTTTTTAAATATTTTAAAAACTGTTTACGAAAACTAAAGAAATAAGATGGAGTATTTTTTTCATTGGTAATTATCGATTATTATATTATTTAGGTAATTGTGGTTAGTGTTAAATATTGAAATACAAGTTATGAAAAAAATTTGTATATGCGGACGTCAATGTGACGCGTGACCTTTTTTTCGTGGGTTTCACCGGCTTCACCACGCTGCTTGTAAAGACTAACTCTGAATTATTCTTTCCTCTGTGCATAAGAAGTTATCACTTCAAAAATGAAGTATATTTCGCTATCGCCAATAATCGTTTTAATTATTATTATACATGAGCCGTGATAGCCCAGTAGATATGACCTCTGCCTTCGATTCCAGAGGGTGTGGGTTCGAATCCGGTCCGGGGCATGCACCTCCAACTTTTCAGTTGTGTGCATTTTAAAAAATTAAATATCACGTGTCCCAATCGGTGAAGGAAAACATCGTGAGGAAACCTGCATACCAGAGAATTACCTTAATTCTCTGCGTGTGTAAAGTCTGCCAATCCGCATTAGGCCAGCGTGGTGGACTATTGGCCTTACCCCTCTCATTCTGAGTGGAGACTCGTGCTCAGCAGTGAGCCGAATATGGGTTGATGACGATGATTATCATACAAAACTCACCAGGTTTTTTATACGTGTTGAGAGGTGCTCTGGCGGCGCGCTCTCCCCCCTCCTCCAAGTAGTTGTAGGCGGCGCTGATGCATTTGCTCACTCGGGACCTGCACCTGGGGAAGCACACCCTTCTCAATACATTGCCGCCTTGGCGACGAGGACAGACACCAAGTCTTGTGGGACTGTCAGGACATTCCCATAACGAGGGCTTACGGCTTGGAATGTTGGATTTGATAGTATGTTACGAGTTTCTTTTTTTTTTTTTATTCTTTACAAGTTAGCCCTTGACTACAATCTCACCTGATGGTAAGTGATGATGCAGTCTAAGATGGAAGCGGGCTAACTTGTTAGGAGGAGGATGAAAATCCACACCCCTTTCGGTTTCTACACGGCATCGTACCGGAACGCTAAATCGCTTGGCGGTACGTCTTTGCCGGTAGGGTGGTAACTAGCCACGGCCGAAGCCTCCCACCAGCCAGACCTAGACCAATTAAGAAAATCTCAATCTGCCCAACCGGGGATCGAACCCAGGACCTCCGTCTTGTAAATCCACCGCGCATACCACTGCGCCACGGAGGCCGTCAAAATATCTATAGTACGTTTAGTATTCAAATTCATTATTTCACAAATCCCACGGGAACCATTAGAGTAGTGTAGTATGTGTAGAGTAGTGAAACTTCAATTCCAAACTTCAGCCAAATCGCTTCAGTAGCCGCAGCGTAAAGGAGGAACAAACGTACACACAGACACACAAACTTTCGCCTTTATAATCTATACTAATATTATAAAGCTGAAGGGTTTGTTTGTTTGTTTGTTGAACGCGCTAATCTCAGGAACTACTGGTCCGTTTTGAAAAATTCTTTAAGTGTTCGATAGCCCATTTATTGAGGAAGGCTATAGGCTATATATCATCCCCGTATTCCTACGGGGACGGGAACCACGCGAGTGAAACCGCGCGGCGTCAGCTAGTATTAGGATAAAATTACGATAAAAAGGAGGTATGTACGACGTTGTTGCAACAGTGATGGTATAAATAAAAGGGTATTAGATGACTTGAATTAAATTCTTTGTTAGGCAACGTGAACACCGTCACGCTGCTAGTCGCCTTAGTGATTTTGTGCCATAATGTTTCGTGTTGTAATTATTGATCATAAATTGTTTAGTGTGGGCATATAGAACATGTCGGGCAGGGGAGGTGAGTGTTAATGCTTTCTAAAAGGATCGACCCATGCGGGGAGATGTTGACTCTACAGCGTGCAACTGCAAAAACGTGCTTTTGCAATTGCACGTTGTAGAGTCAACATCTCTTGAGGATGCTCCGGTTTCGGGGTGAAACGTACGTAGAGCGTATTTTATCGGACCTGGGTGACGTTGTCGCATGGATGATAAAAATAAATAAAAAAATTATAAAAATAAATAAATTATTATAAACGAAGCTAAACTGCTCAATATGAAAGCGAGACGGAATCTTCACCTTGCCACACTTCTATTTGGAGTATTGAAGTCTCAGCAGCCTGCTTACTTTTTTGATAAGCTAGAGTGGAACAAAACATCCTTGACAAGATCAAATCGAGTCTGGACCCTTAAAATGCCGCAACATTTCAGAGCTGCCTTTCGAGGAAGCTTTAAATTCGCGGCAACAAAGTGCTGGAATGATTTGCCTCCTCCTCTTCGTAATTTAGAAATATCCAAGACCACTTTTAAAACCAAAATTAGAAAACATTATCTTTTAATTCAAAACATGTAAGTAATGGGTCCTTTGTTTTGTTTAATTTATTATAATATTTATTTACCAAATTATTATGTTATCATTTATTTATTGTATTATTATTTATAATTGGCTTATTTTACTACTTGTTTCTACTAGTAATATTTTTGTATTTATTTTACGTATCTGTCTCTTTTTAATATTTGTCGAAGTTTGTTAGAGGCGCTCCGCACGTCTCGATACCGTCCAAACGTCACCCTAATGGCTCCACGGAAGATCAGCGCGGTATCCTTACGGACACTGCAATATGCTGAGTGGTGACCCTTTTAGGATCACATCATGCAAGTTGCAATGTATTTAATATATTGTTTTTTTTCTCTCTTTTCTTTGTATGATGTGTATTCTGAATAAACTTTTCTTTCTTTCTTTCATTATATAATCATGATGAACTTCCGCAAAGCAACGCCAGCTTGTATCCAACAACATGAGCTACCTCCAGTACACCAGCGCGGCGCTGACTGCGGCCAGCACGGTGAGCAGCGCCACCGCCACGAGCGCCAGCAGCGAGTTGCCCGCCTCCGTCACCTGCAGCTCGTCCGCGGGCGACATCGCCTCCGAGTGCGCGGAGCACAGCGAGCTCGACACCTCCTGCGAACGACAGGGAAATGTCAAGATCCACACGTTTGTATCCTTGTGGCTTTGGGTGTACTCTTCTATAGTAGGGGAGCCCGGGATGCTAAATTTGCAGTTACTCGAGCGTCATTGAGACCGATTACATTTGGTAGATTAAATTATAGGAAGAACAAATGGTTATTTACTTTTTCCGCTTTTAGCGGTGGAAAAAAAAACTACAGACTTTAAAAACAATTTTTATTACTTTGGCTTACTGAAATTGTAAGAAAATTTTAGCGATTAATTAGGAGATTGTTTCCTTAAAAATAAGTAAAAAATTAATCGCACTCGTACCTCGAGCACTAAAATATAAGGGTTTATTTTTGTAACTTTGAAACCCTCCCATTCCATTACGTTACGCTCAAATCGTCAGATTTTCGAAATGTGCAGTTTTTAGCTATCAACTCACCTACCTTATCTTAATCTGACGTGCTGGTTGAGTATTTATGAAGTTAGTTTTTTTTTGGTTGCCCTAAACGTACCCACCAATATTAAGGGCCCATACTCGGTGGAGGTACTCGACAAAGTGTAAGGTATAGTCCTTTATGTTTATCTGCCGCGCTCGAGTAACTGCAAAAATTCCCTCTTCCGCTCCTCTACTACTATAACAAGATCCCCAAGACTGTGATGGACTTGCCAATGCACTTTAAGCAATGTGTTAAAAAACATTTACTTAGTTGAGGTTACTACACTATTGATGAGTTCCTTAACGTAATAATAAAGGTGCTTGCTCAAATCAGCTTCCACCTTCACACAGGAAATAAAACTATAAGAAATTGTAATTATTATCAATTGTAAATTATAATACTGTATGACTTTCACAAAAGAGCAACTGTTGAGTTTCTTGCCGGTATCTTCTCAGCAGAACCTGCCTTCCGAACCGGTGGTAAAATCTTTACAAATAGTCAACTGACGTGTCAAAAGTGCTTGTAAACTGAGCCTACTTGAAATAAATGAATTTTGAATTTTGAACAAGTGCCCTATTCTTGTAAAAGGAAGTCAGAAAAAGAGCTGTTCATGTGATGCGTCGTCTCTACTCTATCATAGGCGCTAAAAGCAAATTATTCCTCCGTTTCAAGTTCACTCTAAAAGACCTGCATCCGTTTAATAAGTCCTTCAAAACCGATTTATGCCTCGGCCCACGAACGCTACGTGTTTGTACGCAATAACAACTTACATAGAGACCTAAATCTTCCCACAATAGCCCATTATATGAAACAGCTCTAGAAAATTATTTTAAGAGAGCCGCCGCCCAAACCAACCAACCAACCAAGTGGTTAAAGCTTGCAACTACACCCTGACCCCAATGCTCAACGTTCTCTTCTTCCAATTCCTACCAAAGTTATGTTAGCAAATTCTCTCCTACTCTCTGTTCTCGATTATGCGGACGCAAGCTATCCCAGTTTGACTGAGGACTATCTTAATAAACTTGAGCGACTTCAAAATGTTGCAATTCGGTTTATATTTAGCCTTCGCAAATATGACCATATATCTGAATTTCGTCAGAAACTCAAGTGGCTTCCTATTCGCCGTCGCCGGGATCTGCATGTACTTTCTCTTCTGTACTGTGTGCTCTTTAATCCAAAATATCCTCCTTATCTTAAGGAGAAATTCACATTTCTGGGAGTGCAATCAGAGCTAAGAACATGTCGTGCTCTTACTCTGTGTATGCCTTTCCATAGGAGTAAATTTTATAAGTGTTCATTTGTTGTTCGTGCTGTTAAGCTATGGAATGCACTCCCAGTCGACATTCGGAAATCCAAATCCCTTGATATGTTTAAAAAATCCGTTAAGACATATTATCTTAGTCACTAGTTACATATTTTATTTTATTAGAATATTTATCATACGACATAATGATATATTTATATATTAGTTTATTTTATGATATTTATAATTATTATATAATTTGTGTATTATGGTTTATGTATTAGTGTGTAGTTATTTGTATGTATGTATATGTACAATATTATTACGTACACACCACCTACAGTTGTCCTAATAAGTTCCTAAGCCTAAGGTTGCCTGGAAGAGATCGCTACTAAGCGATAAGGCCGCCTTTTGTATTCTACTTTTTCTTGTGTTTCTGTTTTGCTTGTTTTCTTTTATTTTTGTGGTGTACAAATAAAGTGTATTAAATAAAATTAAATAAAAAACGCTGATTGTAGATCTTGACGCCCAAAAAACGTCCTTTACGATCCTGATGATGACATATCGAACGACAATGCTTCCTAGGCAACACAAGCTAAGATTAAGCCTCTAAGCCGAGGTCCGAGCCTCAGAGGAGACACCCTTAGAGAGTTGTTACACCCATCTACTTTGCTTCTGCCTTTGGGTCCCATCAGGCGATACTTCTGTGCTCGCCCAAAGCCTTCGGTGACGCCGCCGAGGTCCCATTAAAGCACCTACGGCACTTACATAATCAGAAAAAAAAACCCTTTTCTTATAAAGAACATCACGTTCATGCGAATCACGAACTACTGATAAAGACCATATTCCACACGACCTGCAAAGGTGCCGGTAAACCGACCTCCATAACATTTCTAATTAAGATAGCTAAATCTATGCACATTCTCACACACTGATAGAAATTTTATGTTTACACTAGCGGACGCCCACGACTTCGTCCGCCTGAAACCCTACTTTTACCCCTACCCCTACCCTACCCTACCTCTACGGTAGGGTACCCTATCCTATGCTTACCCTACCACTACCCTACTCCTACCCTAACCCAACCCGGCCTTTACTCTACCCCTACCCTACCACGCGACGGCGACGGAAACTTGAAAAATGGAGTAACTTCTGTTTTCTCAACATTTCCCTTCACTGCTCTGCTCCTATTGATCGTAGCGTGATGAAAAGTATACTATAACCTGCCCAGGTGTATGAAGAATAATTGTACCAAGTTTCGTTAATATCCGTCGAGTAGTTTTCGTTTCTATAAAGAACATACAGACAGACAGACAGACAGACAGACAAAAATTTTACTGATTGCATTTTTGGCATCAGTATCGACCACTAATCACCCCCTGATAGTTATTTTGGAAATATATTTCATGTACAGAATTGACTTCTCTACAGATTTATTATAAGTATAGATATAGATTATAAAAATGCAATTTTTCAGGAAAGTTTTTTAGTGTAAATATAATTCGAAAGCCTTTCTTTAAACATAACATAATAAAGATTGAAAAAAAAAACATTAGAAAGGTAACAAGACGAGCAACTTAAGCGCCTTGTGGAAGACAAGAAGGCTTTTCAACTTCCCAATATTTCACTAGATGTCGCGCTATCAAAAAAAGTCGATAAATTCTACATTAAATTTTTACCATGTTTCAGCATACTGATCACCAAAGATTGATGTAGATAGTACCATGAGACAAATGATTACCTGTGGCGGCGATTCCGATCCGTTGATAAGCTTGTTGGCACTGGTCACGGATGACGTCACAGCGTATATCTTCACCTCGTACCGCGTCACGTTCCATAACTCCACTTTCTGCCAACAGAAACCATATGTGAACGTGTGGTAGAGAAAGTAGGAGAACATAAGAGGTAAATCGCAGTCTGACGTCAGTCAGAACGCACGGTCTGACGTCGATCAGAACGCAGCGAGCAGCCTCTGACTAGAAGCCGAAACATTTCCATCACGCAGTGATATTTATGATGTACATATTAACTTACAACACTGATAGTTGTCTCAATGTTATCCTTGTAAGTTGAGTACATACGATAAACACACACGATGGTCTGACGTAAGTGAGAACATAAAAAACCTTGAGAGGCGTCAAGGGACACCCGGATGGAACGAAGTTCGCTATAGCTATCATCGCTATCTAGATAACGCTATAGATACCGTTATCCCATCCCATCCCATCCCAAAGAAGAGAACCTCTGATTTGGAACCGATACAGTATCGTGCAGTGGTTGTGATTCTGTGTGTAGAGTCAAGTTGAGTATGTTGAATGCAGACAACGGTCTGACGTATATCAGAACGCAAAGAGCCTCTGCCTAAACGCCAAATCTTTGGTATCCTACAGTGGTCTGTTAAAACTAGGTTATTTATAATTGTCAAATTAATTTATCTTCCGTAATGGTCTTAAACTTTGGTGAAACTGCGTATTCTGACGTAAATCAGAACGAAGAGAACCTCTGACTAGAAACCGTTCAGTAGTCGTGATCCTGTGTCATTACTGGTCATCAACTAGAGTCAAGTTGAGCATTATATAGTATATTAAGTGCAAACGATTGTCTGACGTAAGTCAGAACGAATCCTACTAATTTTATAAACGCGAAAGTTTGTATGGATGTTTGGATGTTTGTTACTCTATAACGCCGCTACTACTAAAGCGATTTAGCTGAAATTTGGAACGGAAATACATTTTACTCTGGATTAACACATAATGTTAATTTGTATCCCGAAAAAATCCATGGTTTCCCGAGATTTGCGAAAACTGATGATTTTGATGATATGAATGTTTGTTACTCTATCACGCCTCAACTACTGAACCGAATTAACTGAAATTCCTAGCCTGGATTAACACATAGACTACTTTTTATCCCGGAAAAATCCATGGTTCCCGAGGGATTTGTGAAAAACTAAATTCCACGCGGGCGTCCGCTAGTATCGAATAAACTTACGACACTGATAGTGGTTTCGATGTCATCCTTGTTTGTGGGCAGGGTGAGTCTTGTCCTCGGCTGCTGCTCCGGTATCTTCCGCAATGTTACCACGTACTGGTCGAGCGAGTTGTCATACTCCCGCGGTTGACGCCATTGCAAGTACAGTATGCCTGTAAAGAGATGAACATCTTAGCAATGGACCCAGCACTCGCACAATGATTCTATCGAAATAGGTTCATTGTGCGAGTGCTGGGTCCATTGTGTGGCAGAAAAAACCGATAGATTCATCGTCGGGGTCCATCGTGTGGCAGAGAGAATTCCTCTATACAAAGCCCAGAAACCCGGGAGAAGGGTTAAGGAATTTTTGTATTACTCGCTAACTAACACTCTGCTTTTGTTAGTGTTGTCCTCCCTGCCTAAAGGTAGTAGTCTTCTAGAGTGCTGCAAATCAAAAGTTAACTAAAAAAAATCCTCTATAAAATTTTTTGCTAAATGTTGTGAACTATTGACCTTTTCTTTTTATGCGATTTAATGCAATTCCTGAGGCAAAAGTATTATTTAGGTTCTAATAAAACTTTTGCCTCAGGAATTGCAATAAATATAGTAATTACTAGCGAATGCCCGCGAACTTTACCCCTACGCTAAGTATCCTATGTGTCTCCTGGATCTGAGCTACCTCTCAACCAATTATCAGCTGTTCTTGAGTTATAAATAGTGTAACTAACACGACTTTCTTTTATATATATAGATTTAAAATAGTGAATGAAACGCATTATTCTAAGATAAAAATATTTACTTACCAGATACCAGACAAGATGTCATAAAGTATTTATTTTGATAAGAAATAATTTTATATTACGAAATGTGCATTTAATATTATTCACAATAAAGGCAAACCTTAAGTTTACCATACTTTTGAGCAGTTTTTTCAGACCTAAACTCCAATATCATGATACACCCTCAATCAAGTTGTCAATACTCTCTTTCAGTATGCTTTCATTTAAGTATATTTGCAAACATTCGGTTGTTCTTCCCCACTGTCACCCCCATAACTTTTAAACGGCTCAACCGATTTTCATCAAACATGTCTAAGAACACTCGCCCGTAAGTCACTCAACTAAATTGAAATCGCTTTATCCGTTGGAGAGCTATGGTACCACAGACAGACTGACACGTCAAACTTATAACACTCCTCTTTTGCGTCGGTGGTTAATAATTAACTTACCACTTGGCTGTTCGCATGTCAAGTTGAGTATGACAGGCGCAGACGGCGGTCTGACGTCGGTCAGAACGTACAGAGCCTCTGACTCGGGCCCGAGACGTTCCAACAGGTCAGAGGACATCACCCCCTCTAGGGGGAAGTTGTAGAACGCCCGCACCCACACCTTGTATGGGGTGAATGGTTCTTGAAAAAGAAAAAGAATATTTTTATTAAAAAAAGTTAAATACATATTCGGCCAACTGCTGAGCACGAGTCTCCTCTCAGAATGAGAGGGGCGAGGCCGTAGTCCTCCACGCTGGCCAAATGCGGATTGGCAGACTTCACACGCGTAATTAAGAAAATTCAAGGGTATGCAGGTCTCTTCACGATGTTTTGCATTCACCGTTTGAGGCTCTTGATATTTAGTTTCTTAAAATGCACACAACTGAAAAGTTGGAGGTGCATGACCCGGACAGAATTCGAACCTACGCCATACAAATCGAGGGACGAGGTCATATCCAATGGGCTTTCACGTCTCCAGATATCTGATATCTCTTAAGTATTGGATATTATGTATTAGGCAGTTTGGTTGGAAGTTTCTTATACATGTTATGCAAGATAAACCAAGAATTGAACCCAGGACCTCTCTGTAGAAAACAAAGGTCTCTTGTAAAGACTTCCAAACATCACAGTCCTGAGCCGCCAGCAGCCAGCGGTTATCTGTTAACCGCTTGATGTCATCAATCTATCTAGTTGGGGGTTCGAAGAGCCAAATAAACGGTGGTGGAATGGCGACCTCGCACAGGACTAGGTGTACAATCTATTATTAAAGGATAGTGTTAACTAATATCTATCAGTAAAGGATTTCACAATAGTACTTACTTAAGTTCCTCAATCTAAATCCCACTAACTTCGAACTCTGAGCTCCCGAAGTATTCAAGAGTGTCAGATTCTTCGTCGCATTCAAATAATCCTGGATTCCCAAGTCGCTTCTAAATACGTTCCCTTTAACTTGATCCGAGGTCTGTACCCCAGATATGAGTAAGGAATCGCTTCCCCCTTTTCTCTTTATGACTCCTTCTTCATAATACAGCACATAAGCTATCTGGGTGATGTCCTTTTTTAAAGGAATCGACATAGATTTCTTTACCACTCCAATCGGCAATTCAAACGCCTGATGCGTCTCCATTTCTAAATGTTTTTCGCTCACACTGTCCTGTCTTCTCTTCCTATGTCTATGGGATCTTGGATCCCTTTTACTTCTATACAATATATCCGATTCGGAGAACTGGTTGTTGTATTTTCGCTCGTCATTTCTATACAGTGTATAGTCTATGTCTTTTGGTCTTTCCTGATTGGTTGTGTCTAATATTAAATGGTCATCTACTGGGTATATTGATGCTTTAGGTTCGTCCCCTTGTGCGTCTTCTTTGGCTATGACAGTCAGGTTGGGTTCCGACTCAGGTTTGGGCGTCTGTTTGTCTGTGTCTGGGTTGGATCGTACGTGTACGGTGTAAGTGATCGGCGGGGCCCACAATAGGTGTATTTCTGTCGATGTGACACGGTTCGCTGTGATGTTTTGCGGGGCGGACGGAACTGGAAAATAAAGAAATTTTGTTTTAGTGCAAAAGAAAATTAAAGAAACCATACATTTATATGGTTTTTCCACTCTCATTTCATAATGTACTCAATATAAAACCTCAAACCTATTAATTTCTACGAGTCCAGGTCGTTTGGTAATGTTCTTTACCACACGGGTAAACCGTGCTACAATTTTTTATTGAATAGTTTAATGCCATTGTCTACAAAAATTCAGGTTTATTTATAAGAGACAAAATCTATTTTTTTTTCGGCCATGGCTGTTTTACAGTGAGATAAACCATGTACACAGGAGATATTATAGAGCACAAATGTGTGCGCAAGTTCTGGTGCACTCTCTATTCCCTCACTCTGATAGTCATTCACTCATCTATACTTATAATAAATCTGTAGAAAAGTCAATTCTGTACATGAAATATATTCCCAAAATAACTATCAGGGGGTGATTAGTGATCGATACCAATAATGCAATCAGTACAATTTTCGCCTGTCTGTATGTTCGTTTTAACAACAAAAACCACTCGATGGATTTTAAAGAAACTTGGTACAATTATTCTTCATACTCCTGGGCAGGTTATAGTAAACTTTTCATCACGCTACGATTAATAGGAGCAGAGCAGTGAAGGGAAATGTTGGGAAAACGGCAGAAGTTACGTACTCCATTTTTACAGCGATACTACTGTAAGGTCTGGATTAAAGAGGTATAAGGGCGGACGAAGTCGCGGGTGTCCGCTAGTTTGTTCCATAAAATCTCAATTTCATATATTATGTCAACTACGACCAAGATAGTGAATAAGCCTGCAGGTTTATACCGTGGGTATTCCGTACCACACTTAGCAATATTATCAGTTCGAATATCACCCAATTCACTGAAATGAACAATGCTGTGTATCTGCCTCAATATTCAGATGAGAAAGGGGTCGGTACACGCTTCCATAATAAAATCCCTTCTAAAGCAATTTCGGAGCTGCCAATGCATAAATAAGTTTAAACAAAATTTCAGCTTTAATGGTGAAATGCTTTTATCTGCATGTATGATACGAGTAAGAATTTATCAACACTAATATATAGATGGAAGATTTGTATGTCTGTATGTAAGGTATAAGATCAACTACTGGACCCACGTTAGCTTTGGTGTTTTTATGTTCTATGACTAGATCGATTTGAAAAATTCTTTCACCAATAGATAACTACATTATTAGGAAGTAACATGAGGCATATTTTATTCCCGTATTCAAACGGGTTTATTCTCGGCTTTTCAGAACATTTCAAAATCACTTGACGTTATTTAATTAAATGGATTTAAATTAAATTACATGAAATAAAAGCGGTATATTATTTATCACAATAATTATTAAACTATTTATAATGAAATTCCGCAAAGTAACGGAATTTTAATAACTTTTGTTTTGTTAGTGACTAATCAATTTATTTTGCTATTATCCGCGAAAAGCCGATGCATCCAAGCGAAAACGTCGCCTAGTTTTTACAGAAAATCAATCTAATCAAATGCGAAATTCGCATCGAAACATTGTAGAGTTCCCATTGAAAATTAAACAGATGTTTAGGATTCAGGTGGTAATTTCTGGATCTGCTGAACCGATTTTGAAAATTCTCTCACCAATAGAAAGCCATGTTTTTTTTTCATTTCTTTTTTTCAATATATCTTATTTATTAAGGAGCTGAGTCCATTTTGGACTATGCCGTTCCGTAAGGCCGCCTTTGTAACAACGCTAATCTTAAAATTTAATTAATTAGCTTAAAACTTTTCTTATAAAGCTGTACCAGTGCCCTGGCCTCCTCTGACTGAGGATCTGCCAGTGCACTATTACAGCCGCCCACCTCTCTTAGTGCAGGAAGTCTTAGCAGTACTTCCCGTCGCATTGCCTCGTTTCTGACACACTCCAACAACACGTGGTAGATGTTTTCTGGCCTGTCACAGTCTGGGCAATTTGGTGACGGAACTTTTCCCATCAGGAAACCAAACGTGTTAGTTGGAATGTGTGCAGATCGGAGTCGCAGGTCACAAAGTCCTTTCGGTTAAGAGACATCGTCTCTCACAAAGCCACGTTATTTGTGAGTGACGATGTTCACGCGGACGAAATCGCGAGCGTCCGCTTGTAATAAATAAATTACTTATGAGTTCATTCGCCTTTCGAATTCCTTCTTCCGCAGGTATGTGAATTATTTATTTACATTAGCAGAAATAAAAGTTACGACTGATTCGCAAACTTCTAAAAATCACGACGGTTCCAAACGTGCCCTGGTTCGAGACGAGCTTCAAACTCAGCCTAGGTTTTTTTTATTGTTATCGACTTACAATTTCACGCTATGTTTTATCCATTTTATACAGACAACTAGTGGACGCCCGCGATTTCGTCCGCGTGAAATTTAGTTTTTTACAAATCCCTCGGGCACCATGGACTTTTCCGGGATGGAAAGTAGCCTATGTGTTAATCCAGGCTATACTATATCTTAATACCAAATTTCAGCTAATTCAATTCAGTAGTTGAGGCGTGAAAGAGTAACAAACATTCATATCATCAAAATCATCAGTTTTCGCAAATCTCGGGAAACCATGGATTTTTCGGGATAAAAAGTAGCCTATGCGTTAATCCAGAGTAAAATCTATTTCCATTCTAAATTTCTAGTAGCTAAATCGCTTCAGTAGTAGCGACGTTATAGAGTAACAAACATCCATACAAACTTGACCCCTCCTTTTGACGCAGTCGGGTAAAAAACTAGTTTTCAAAGTGTAGCATCGCTAATCCGAGCGTATTGCTGACACAAGACCTCGGAGAGCTCTCCACAGCCGGTTGGCATTGTCTAGCCCTAGGCGATATTAGGCTAGGTCAAGTTTAGCCGGTCTTGTTTCTATACGCCTTTACGTACTCTGCCGATAGGCTAATCACTTATTTGTATATATATTCCCGCTCTTTCTACGCGAGACCTTTATGCATCCGTTAGTTTCAGTTCCGATTCAGCGTTCCAGTACGACGCCGCATAGTAACCGTCAAAGCAAAGGAACGTTAACTTCTTCCAAGTAAGCCTCAAGTCAAGGGTTAAATTGTCAAAGAATAAAAAAATGTATACGTCTCGGGCCATGAGCATGTGATAGCCCAGTGGATATGACCTCTGCATTCCGAAGGGTGTGGGTTCGAATCCGGTCCGGGGCATGCACCTCGAACTTTTCAGTTGTATGCATTTTAAGAAATTATATATCACGTGTCTCAAACGGTGAAGGAAAACATCGTGAGGAAACCTGCATACCAGAGAGTTTTCTTAATTCTCTGCGTGTGTGAAGTCTGCCAATCCGCATTGGGCCAGCGTGGTGGACTATTGGCCTAACCCCTCTCATTCTGAGAGGAGACTCGAGCTCAGCAGTGAGCCGAATATGGGTTGATGAAAAATACGTCTCGGGACGATATTCAGAAGTGATAACATAAACCTGCTGCCGCATGCGTGAGAGAAAGACAAGGCAGACAGAGTGACGCCGTAACGCGTTACGTTACGAAGCGGTTTATCCTCCCATAATAAGTTATCACTTCAATAAAAAAATGTGTGCGTCTCGAGACGCTCGACAGAAGTGATAACTTAACTGCCGCATGCGTGAGAAAGGGAAGCCAGACAGAGTGAAACCGTAACGCGTTACGTTACAAAGCGGTTTATCCGCCCATAAAAAGTTATAATTTCAATAAATAACTTTAAATAGTTTGAAAAATAGACGTTTTACACGTTTTAAAAACACGTTTTAAAAATTACAAATATTGGATTTAAGTCACGTGACTATTTTTTTCGTATTCCTGACAGCAAACCCTTTCATTTGATATCCATATCATGGGGGTGGATTTCAAACAGCCAGTTCGCCATATTGAGAAGGCCGCCATATTGGATTTGTAATGACGTTTCTTAGCCAGTCATGTATTGTCATCAGAACTCAGAGCGTGTGCAAAATGTCATCCTAATCGAAGACCGGGAAGTGGGTCAAATAAAAATTCCAAGATTTTCTTACATAGGTACATAGTAAAAGTGTTAAAAAGGCAAGCCAGACATAGTGACGCCGTAACGCGTAACGTTACGAAGCGGCTTACCCTCGCATCGCTTCTAAAACAAATCTCATTCAAGGAACTGAGTCACCAATGAACGATGTGTGAACCTATCAGGCCCAATGTCTAGATATTCCCGAGCTGAGGCTAATAATAGATTCAACGCGTACCTACATAAACGAAGGAAACAAGCCCGTTTCCGTTATTGATTGATTCATTTTACACAACATACCTACTTGACCCATTGTCTTAGGGCTCTCGCACACGGGCCACCGGCCATAACCACAAAACGTCGCTACCGGCATATTTCATGTAGTTTCACACATTTTATATGGACTACGGTTCTACGGCCTCTGTGGCGCAGTGGTATGCGCGGTGGATATACAAGACGGAGGTCCTGGGTTCGATCCCCGGCTGGGCAGATTGAGATTTTCTTAATTTGTCCAGGTCTGGCTGGTGGAAGGCTTCGGCCGTGTCTAGTTACCACCCTACCGGTAAAGTCGTACCGCCAAGCGACTTAGCGTTCCGGTACGATGCCGTATAGAAACCGAAAGAGGTGTGGATTTTTATCCTTCTCCTAACAAGTTAGACCGCTTCCATCTTAGACTGCATCATCACTTACCATCAGGTGAGTTTGTAGTCAAGGGCTAACTTGTAAAGAATAAAAAAAAAAGACTCGTCGCACACAGTTGCCGCCAATGGCCGCCACGCGCCCCAATCGTCGCTGCTCGATTCTTTTTTTTTTTAGTTTTTAGTGTAATGTAGTACTTGTAGTGATTTTATTATTTTTAGGCATTGTTTATTTAGTTATCTATACTTCTATATCTATCTATACTAATATTATAAAGAGGTAAAGTTTGTAAGTTTGTAAGTTTGTCACATTTTTTAAATGGGGTAATCTTCGGAACTACTGGTCCGATTTCAAAAATTCTTTCACCAGTAGAATGCTACATTATCGGGGAGTGCTATAGGCTATATTTTATATTGGTATCATATATATTAGCCGAGTTATGCCAGTTTATGTCATACAGGTCAGATTAAAAACCTTTTAAACAGACTTATTCGCATGCGCTGCCTTAACCATTGTGAAAAATTGAAATTAATGTATGGAGGCTTTATGTATCTTTAAAAGTTCTACAAAAAAGTCCGCGACGCCATATATCTATCTTCTATATATTAGCAGATATAGTACCTTTTGTGTTTTAAAAATTATTAATTTTATATACTTAGGTTTACGTCATTATTTATACAACTAAACTTTAATCCTTATTAAAATAAATTATTTAATAATTACAAGGATATTATGGAGATAAGATTTGCCCTTTACAGTATGTTAATTACTTAAATAGTTTCGGACATATTACAAAATTTCTAAAAGACGCAGAAATTCCGCTATATGACGCCCGGCGCTTTCATTTACGTAGTTCCCGTTCCCGTGTGAATATGGGGATCAAACATAGCCTATGACACTCGCAAATAACGTAGCTTTCTATTGGTAAAACAATTTTCCAAATCGGTCCAGTAGATCCAGAGATTACCTCCTACAACCACACGAACTTTACCCTTTATATTATTAGCATAGAAGTCTCTATGTCTCTTGGTCATACCACCACTCTCGAAGAACTGGACCGATTTTGCTAAGGGTAGGAGTAAGATAGAAAAGTTACAGGGTAGGGTAGGGTACGGGTAGGGAAGCGTAGGGGAAGTGTAGGGGTAGGGTAGGTTTAGGGCCGGGTTTAGGGTAGTGGTAGGGTAGGGGTAGAGGTAGGGTAGAGGTACGGGTAGGATAGGGAAGCGGTAGGGTTAGGGTAGGATAGGCGTGAGATAGGGGTACGGGTGGGATAGGGGTAAGAAAGGGATAGGGTACGGGGAGGGTAGGGGTAGGATGGGGGTAGGGTGTAGGTAAGGTAGGGGTAGGGTAGGGGTAGGTTTGGGGTAGGGTAGGGGTAGGGTGGGGGTAGGGTAGATGTAGGGGTTGGGTAGGGTAGGGTTGGGGTAGTGGTAGGGTAGGGGTAGGGTAGGGTAGGGGTAGTAGAAAAGTTGACATAGAAATTTACGCGGACGAAGTCGCGGGCGTCCGCTAGTATTTTATATTTTTGTACTTATATTGTTTTATGTATTTTTTTTTTTGCTTTTACTTATTTTATTATTTTTGATAACTCTTGTTTGCGCCCGTGATGTCACCCTTTTAAAGGCTTCCACTGAAAACCAGCGCTGCAGCTAGCTGCAGCTTTAAGCTGAGTGGGAGACCTTTATTTGGCCAGTGCGCTTTTACTTTCACTTTTCTTGTTCTTTGTAAAATATAAAAGCTTAGTTTTAATTTTACTGACCAATAAATATTTTTCTTTCTTTCTTCCCACACGGGCCACTAAACGCCGACACAAAAAGCCGCCACACGCCACTCGCGCGATTATGATATTGTATGTAGGTATGGGTTAAAAAAGTGGCAGCCACCGACCGCAAGTGTCGTCCACCGGCCACAAGTGGCTATTTATTATTCTGAGAGGAGACTCATGCTCAACAGTGAGACGAAAATGGGTTGTTAATGATGATGATGCTCTAGCTATCCCAAGTGTCGCCGCACACGGGCCACACGCGACAGCCACAAACGCCGCCACAAGAAGCAAGAAGAGGCCACAAAAGTATCTGAAGCGTGCCACTTGTGGCCGGTGGTCGACACTTGTGGCTGCCAATGATAATTTTATACTATAGATCGTTTACGTCCCTACAAAATCACCGCAAAAAGTGATCGAATAATAAGCTATAACACTGAGCGGACACATGCACAATTTTGTCTTTAATTCCATAATAAAATGAATAACTAACAAACTGACGCCGCGCGGTTTTACCCGCGTGGTTCCCGTTCCCGTAGGAATACGGTGATAAAATATATATAGCCTTCCTCGATAAATGGGCTATCTAACACTGAAAGACTTTTTCAAATCGGTTAAGTAGTTCCTGAGATTAGCGCGTTTAATCAAACAAACTTTTTAGCTTTATAATATTAGTATAGATATATAGTTGTTACACTTCCTGAACATACAACTCCACATTGTAGACGATATTTAGGTATTATTTGTGTAAATAACGTTCGTTGTTGACCACGACTAACATTGTGTTGAGTATAAATTTTCTGTTTTGAGCGTCGCTAGTAACACATCTAACAGTATTTAATATCATTGGTGGCTGCTACTTTTTTAACCCATGCAGTGAGCGTGGTGTGTGGCGACGTTTTGTGTCGGCGTTTAGTGGCCGGTGCGGGCCACAAGAAGCGATCAGCGACGACTGTAGCGTGTGGCAGCCACCGGTGTCAACCGTCTGCGGTGAGTCTATGTAAAATATACATATGAAAACTACAGGAAATATGCCGGTAGCGGCGTTTAGTGGCCGGCGGCCCGTGTGCGGGAGCCCTTAGACTGGTCTTTTATATTTTTTTAAGGATACAATCTCAAAAACATCGACCCAGCGTCGAATTATCACCCGTAGACAGTAGGTATAACTCGTGCGCGTTAACTCGACACCTGACTACCAAACACAATACAAACGTCATTAGAGCCAGGTGTCAAGTTAATCTGCACGAGCTGTATACGGTTGCGTCTAATCACATTTAGGGTACAGCAATTAAATGACGCGAACGCGTGGGTGGGTTTAATGTCGTGCATAATTTATACACTTTATTCCGACCACCTTCTTTATTCCCTGTTCGGGACGTTAATAAGACAAATTGTTTTACGTGTTTTTTTTTTTTGAAATTATTGTTTTTTTTTTCTTTATGGGAAAAGCGTAGAATTTTGTAAATTCTACTCCTAACTTCCTAAGTGGTAAATAAAAGGGATGTAAGTCATGATAAAAGTTTTTAATTTTTGTATTGTAATGTAAACTGATGATAAGCATGCTCGTATGGAGCATGCTTAATAGCACGTTTTTAGCATGCTATTTTAGATGTGAAAAGTACCTTTTTTGCTGCAGCAGATTCTACGTCCATTTTCAAGCGATTGTGAGCATCCCGTGAATGTGGAACTCGTGCCGTGAATTCATGGCGAGAATTCGCGCGTGAATTCACGGCACTAATGTGGAGCCAGCATTACATCCGAAGGCAAACATTCTTCCGAAGGTAGAAAGATAACAATATCGGAAATACCTATTAAGGATAAAGATATCGACGTGTTTCCACGAATGAACGTACATCCGCTATATTTATATACGCTAATATTATAAAGCTGAAGAGTTTATTTGTTTGATTGAACGCGGTAATCTCAGGAACTACTGGTGCGATTTGAAAAAATCTTTCAGTGTTAGATCGCCGACGTAGTATGCGCGGTGGATTTACAAGACGGAGGTACTGGGTTCGATCCCCGGCTGGGCAGATTAAGATTTTCTTAATTAGTCCAGGTCTGGCTGGTGGGAGGCTTCGGCCGTGGCTAGTTACGGCAAAGACGTACCGCCAAGCGATTTAGCGTTCCGGTACGATGCCGTGCCCTGCCCGTGCCCGAGCCCTTGACTGCAATCTCACCTGATGCTAAGTGATGATGCAATCTAAGATGGAAGCGGGCTTGTTAGGAGAAGGATAAAAATCCACACCCCTTTCGGTTTCTACACGACATCGTACCGGAAAACTAAATTGGCACCTAGGGTTGTAACTAGCCACGGTCATCAAGACCTGAACGAATTAAATAAGTAAACCTAAATCGACCCAGCCGGGACTCGAACCTCCGTCTTGTAAATCCACTCCGCATGCCACTGCGCCACGGAGGCCGTCAAAATATTGCTACCAAAGACAATAAAGAATAGACAGTACTGAGACTGCGTTAGGGTAAACAAAATAACTCCCGTGTCTATACGCACTCGTATCTTGCTCTCGAGAGTTAAGCACTTCTCCCATTTAACTATATGCGGGCGCTTGTGAGACATGAAGATGCGTAGGGTCGCCGCCATACCATATGAACACCATAGATACATGTTTTTTTTTTTTACTTGCAATTGAAGTGACACCCCCTTTGTAAAGCGTTACAGGATAGTCCCCTTCACACGTTAGCGGTGTTAATTTTCCTGATTTATTCTTTGTAGGTTTGTTAATTATTAATTTAATCTCACTAATAAACGGATGTTTGTTACTCTTTAACGTCGCAACTACTGGACTGATTTGGCTGATAGATTTAAAGATGGATTAACAACACATAGGCTACTTTTCATAACGAAAAAATCCACGGTTCCCGCGGGATTTGTTAAAACTAAATTTCACGCGGACGAAGACGAAGACGATTAATTTATTTAATAGGACCTTCGGGGAATCGGGTAGAATGGGGTAGAAAATTGTAGTGGAATTCCCCCCCTCCCAATTAGTACCCCTAGGGTACTCTGGGACTGGGGTACTCTGGCAATGGGTTTTGTTGGAGGGATATATACATATAATCGATACTGAAGCCAAAAATATTTTATTTCGATTTTTTGTCTGTCTGTCCGTGATTAAAATAGACTAAATAGATTAGTCCAAAGCCCCAACACAATAGTTGCAATTTATCATTATTGGCTGTAATCAGTAAATGCTTTATTTCATGACTAGCCCGCGACTTCGCGTGGAATTCAATGTAAACTTTCAAGCACTATTTCACCACTTTAAGGGTTGAATTTTAAAAACTTTTGAATCACATTATATTTCGTATTATTTATATGATTTATGAACAAATTTTTAAAACTGTAACTCTAAAAATGAAGGACTTTATATACAAACTTTCAACACCTATTTCACCCCCTTTTTATTTTAAATATTTTTGGCTTATCTATACTAATATTATAAAGCTGAAGAGTTTATTTGTTTGTTTGTTTGATTGAACACACTAATCTCAGGAACTACTGGTCCGATTTGAAAAATTCTTTCAGTGTTAGATAGCCCATTTATTGAGGAAGGCTATAGGCTATATTTTATCCCCGTATTCCTACGGGAACGGGAACCACGCGGGTGAAACCGCGCGGCGTCAGCTGGTCGATTATATAATGCCCTCCAACAAAAATTTTCAAAATATCTTCAATGTACAGAATTATAAGTTTAGTTTTATTATAAGTACCTATACTTATCTGATAGATAGATATATGGTAATGTAAAGTTTTTTATTCATAATATGTTCCACTTCGTGGTAAGTGGTAATCCATCGACTTTATCTACCTAACTATCCTTTTTCAACTAAGCTAGAGTTAAGTATTAGCCGTCAAAGTCAATTATGTGATTAACTCCGACACTGGAGAGCGGGTATCGACTATCGGCTAACGAGTGAGGACTATCGGCTATCGGCTACGTATCACTTCCCGTCTTATCACTTTAGCATGGAAGGATGTAGGTATGGAAATAAAAGAGAAACCTAAACGTGTTAAAACTATTATTGTTTGATCATTATTCAAATGTTTAAGCCACTGACTTATTATTTATTGCTTGACCCCGCTTGTTCATTCAATAATATGAAATCGCTAAAACCGCTTATAGTTCGGGATCCGTAGAAGATTCTGTACAAGTGATTACTATCAAGTTAATTTTATGTGAGTAGCTTCATCTCGATGAGACGTCTACTTTTTTATTTGCGAAAATTCTTGATTCTGGTAGCTAACGAAGTTACCGTGAAATGAAAAGGAGATGCTCCATTTCAGGTCCACTCTTGTACCCCGTATCATAAAAATTTATAAAATACAGGTTATTTGTTTAAATATAAATAAGTGAATAAATGTAACTAAATAAAATGAAATAAATTAATTAATTAAACAAATAAAAAAACCCGACTGCATAAAGTATAAAAAAAACTGAAAAGAAAAAAACAAGCTCAGTCCAGAAGTGTAGAAAGAAATTAGAAAACAGTCGGAACCTATTAAATAATGTAGAAGAAAATCATTGTATCCAATATCTAAGGTCCCGACTGTTTTCTAATTGCTTTCTACACTTCCGAACTGAGCTTGTTTTTTTTCTAACGCCCATAAAGCAACTATGACATGACATTTGACAGCAAAACGTCAAAACGACTATTACGTCGAAAACGTCATCAATCCGCCATTGTTACTCATAATAATGTTGCATTTCTTGGGAGATAATGAATATTATTTCGAAAGAATTAAAGTAAATTCGTAGAATTGTATAATAGAAAATAGTTAATAAAATTATTTTTTGTTTATTCCGCCAGGGTCCAATGACTGATCTTGGGTTCCATACAATTTTGGACCATCTCATTTCACAACGTCGGGACGAGATAATGTACCACGCAATTTGTAGGACATGTGGCTGTTAAGTATGTATAACTATTAATTAATCAACAGTAAATAAAAACATCTGATTAGAAACAACTTTTGATATACTACCCTCCTCCCAACTTGTACCAATAAAGAGATTATTAAAAGTTGTTACAAACCAGCTGTTATTTTACAGTTGTTAGTTGATAGTTATACAACTTAACAGCCACAATGTCCTACAAATTGCGTGGTACATTATCTCGTTCCGACGCTCAGAAATTTTCATTTCCTAGTAACTCGTAGAATAAAAAATTCATCGTCTCATCGAGATGAATCTACTCACGACAAATAAACTTGATATCACTTGTAAAAAATGTTCTACGGATCCCGGACTATTAGACTTTGCAGATAGTTAAATTGTTGGCCGGATGAACGCTTTAGCCATGTTACATTTCAATTTTCTAGGACGATAGGAAATTAAAAAAATATATGGGAATGACAAATGCAATAGTTTCAGAGCTCATTCAATGCAAACAAAAAAACTATCAAATCTTTCCTCGGTAGTAGTATAAAAAAATAAGAATATTGCTCAGAAAATAGGAAATTTTCAGAAAACTAAAACTACTATTTTGTGATTATGTTTGTAGTTTGTTACTTAATCATGACTCAAATGCTGAACGAATGTGGATGCAATTTAGCTTAGAGATAGAATATAGTCTGCTGTCTATCATAGTTTGTAGCAGTCCCAATATTATCCCGATATTCCTACAGGAATGCAAAATACGCAGGTGAAACGGCAGAGCCCAGCTAATCTATACTAATATTATAAAGAGGTAAAGTTTGTGGTTTTGTAGGGAGCAGGTAATATCCGGATATACTGTACCGAGTTTAAAACTTCTTTTACCACTAGAAAGCCACGTTATTTGTGAGTGTCATCGGCCATATTTTACCATATAACCCATAGCGCAAACCGAGTGAAACCGCAGAGCCCAACTAATAAAGCTATAGATAGATATATATTTTTTTATAGATGGAACACGGTCATTACTAATGGGCCATGACCCCCGGGACCCTTGGGTCTCCGTGGACACGGGTACTACAGGTCAAATTGACCTTACAGTACGTGGCATCGTAAATACTTAAGTTAAACACTTAAGGCCACTGCACACTTGACGAGACGCGGGGCATTGACGTTTGTTATTGACAAACTATTACTGCTTTGCGAAATTTAAAAAAAAATGTCGCAAATTATAGTACAACTAGCAGACGCCCCGCGGTTTCACCCGCGCAATTCCCGTTCTCGTATGAGTACGGGGATAAAACATAGGATATGACACTCGCAAATAACGTGGCTTTCTATTGGTAAGAAAATTTTAAAAATCGGTTCAGTAGATCCAGTGATTATCCCCTATAACCTTACAAACTTTCCCTCTTTATAATATTAGTGTTCTAGATATTGTTTTTTGATTGATTTTTGACTCTATAACTCATATAAAGAGGCATAGAGTCATATTAAAGTTGCCCGTTTTGATTTGTCGAAATAAAGCACAAAAGTGTCGCGTTAATAGTTAAAGTTAAGTAATAATAATGTAGTAACAAATGAAGCGATTTCAATTTGGTTTTTTTTTTATTAAAGGAGACTTACGGGCGGGTGTTCTTAGACATGTTTGATGAAAATCGGTTGAGCCGTTTAAAAGTTGTGGGGGGTAAAAGTGGGGTAGAGCAACCGAATGTTTGCAAATATACTCGAGTGCGATCTCAAATGAAAGCGCACTGAAAGGGAATATTGATGAGTTGATCGAGAGTGTAATTAATAATTTCATAGCATTCGGGGGTTTTCAAAATTTTTAATTTTATGTTATTATTTTATTTACGATAGTAATGTAGCGTCTAGCGTGGAAATAAAAATTAATACCGAGTTGCTAGTAGATTGTCTTACTATGAAAGATATGCGCCGGCATTAAGGGCGCCTATTTTATGGCTAAGGTTTGTTTACATTTTGTATTGTATGCTGAACAGCCTACAGTCTATACAAGCCGGTAACAAAGAAAACAGATCATTTGGCAATTGTTCGCGCATGGTAGCCATACTAATTAGCGCGCTAACATTTAGCAGTTATGTACTTAGTGACTGCGATGGCCAGAACTACGTTATTTATTTATAAGCACAGATTAAAGAATAATAGGCAGATAGAGCGTACGGAACAAGGAAGGGATGCCATTCTAAATACAAATTCAAAAACGAATACATTTTCGAGTCAGTACGACATGAAGCGTCGCATCACTAATTTTCAACATTATTCAAGAAAAATTATGTCTTATGTTTTTAAATATTTTAAAAACTGTTCACTAAAACTAAAAAAATAAGATGGAGTATTTTCTTATAGGTAATAAATAATTATTGATTATTATACGAGTATTAATTTACGTAATTGTTGTTAGTTTAGTAACCTTGAAATACAAATTATGAAAAAGTTTGTATATGCGGATGTCAAGGAGACGCGTGAGGTTTGTTTTTTTATGTGTTTCACCGGCTCCACCACGCTGCTTGTTCTGTATCATTCTTTATCTATACTAATATTATAAAGCTGAAGAGTTTGTTTGTTTGTTTGTTTGTTTGATTGAACGCGCTAATCTCAGGAACTACTGGTCCGATTTGAAAAATTCTTTCAGTGTTAGATAGCCCATTTATCGAGGAAGGCTATAGGCTATATTTTATCCCCGTATTCCTACGGGAACGGGAACCACGCGGGTGAAACCGCGCGGCGTCAGCTAGTCTGTGTATAAAAGCTGAAAGTTTTAAAACCCACGCTACTACCATAGGTTAGCACACTCCACCTTACAAATACAAGGAGTGCTAAAATGCGACTAAGTGAGAAATAGACAAAATATCGTCCGATATTTTGTCTAATTCTCTGACGATCAAGTAATTTCATATGCCTGCAGCGCCAACGGCTTGACGTCCGATAAAACTGATCGTGTGTCGGTCTCGATCGGCATGATGTCATTCACATCGCGACACACGCACGATCTATTTTATCGGCTGTCAAGCCGTTAGCGCTGCAGGCATATGAAATTACTTGATCGTCAGTGGCTGGCTCAACGCAATGAAAAAGCGTGTGGGTGTGTCCTTATAAAAAGGCTCAAAGTCACTCAGCGGGCAATGGAGCGAGCTATGCTTGGAGTTCCTCTGCGTGATCGAATCAGAAATGAGGTGATCCGCAGACGAACCAAAGTCACTGACATAACTCAGCGAGTCGCGAAGCTGAAGTGGCAATGGGCAGGCCACATAGTTCGAAGAGCCGATGGAAGTCCCAAGGTGCTGGAAGTGCGACCCCGGAAAGCGCAGTGTTGGTCGACCTTCTGGTGGTTCGAGACTGTTTCTTTTGGAAGTCCATGCTAGAGGCCCATGTCCAGCAGTGGACGTCCATCGGCTGTTAATGATGATGATGTATTCTGATCTTTACAAGTAAAGTACGACAGCACCATTTCTCGCGACAAACGGTTAATATGAAAGCACCCTTACTCGTAAGCCAATCTTGGTGCGTACAACAAAAATTTTGGTAGCCCTTCCCATCCATTACTTTATCGCAATGCACTTTCAATGTTGCCAACGCATAATAGACCGTATTACGAACGCAACAATGACGTAACTCGTGTCAACGATGGAGCATTGTTATATATGCATCACGGCGATATCCCACCGGTAGTACAATGAGTCACAGGGCTAATGGAAATGACCTTCCTCTTACGTCTTGACAGTTTCTGTTTTACTCGTAATTTGTAACTATATACGTTTGGATTCGAAGGAATCTATTGCTTACGCAAGTTTCATAGCAGAACGATTCTAAATTTCAAAATTACCTTTTTAGCCCTCGTTCGCACGAGAGTTTGTTTAACGGGCGTTAAAAAAGCTCTCGTACGAATGAGATCTCGTTCCTTGATCAACTAGGAACTAGTTCGCCATGTGCGTTTTAGCGACTTAGCTCAGAGACTACCTATGGAAGAGTCGTGAAGTAAATTCTCGAAAAATATTTTTTTGGGGTGTAAATTAGTGATATAAATTAATTATATAAAATATATCCTTATTCCAACTTCCATTATACATCGTATTCCTAGCAAAGCGTATCGCTTAACTGAAAAGTAAAGGAAAATTTCTGTCAAGTTAAAAAATCTTAAGTAAGTATTTTTGTTAATTTTTTTTTGTATTAACAAATAAAATTGTATTATATTAACAAATATTTTTTTTTTTGTATAAAAAAAAAATTAACAAATAAAATAAATTAGCATGGCCTTCAATGGAAGGTCAGCTACACATGCCATGTAGTACCCACAAGCAATTTGCTTAAAGCTGTTGCAGCTGATTGCACAATAGTAATGAATTAAAAAAAAAAAAAGGTAAGTATTTTTTTTCTAATGTTGACAAAGAGGAAGTGTTAACATATAAGATCGTTGAATGGCGGTGGTTAAATAAAAAACTGCGTGCGCAAAACCGCGTGCATTAATGAGATAATAATAGTTAGCGTTGCGTAAACAATATAAACAGAGCATAAAATTATAAATAAGAGCCATGACTGAGTTTCCATGACCATAACGCATTATGTCACTTTATAGTTCATTGTTTCTACTTGTTTATGGTTGTTTCACTTTTATGAAAGTTTTTTTCTTTTTTTTAGTGTCAATATTTAATGCATCATTTACACATTTTTAACACATTGTTAGCCTAGTTTTGAATGCTTACTGTAAAGTCTCGGACTAGCTAACGCCGCGCAGTTTCACCCGCGTGATTCCCGTTCCCGTAGAAATATGGGTATAATATATAGCCTATAGCCTCCCTCAATATATGGGCTATCTAACACTGAAAGAATTTTTCAAATCAGACCAGTACTTCCTAAGATTAGTGCGTTCAATCAAACAAACAAACTCTTCAGCTTTATAATATTAGTATAGATAATCCGAGACTTTACAGTAAGATTAGGATTAGGACCCACCATGCTTTCCACCATGCATAGCTGTTTTTAGTGAATTGATATAAAGAAGGAAAGTGACAAAACTTACTTTTAGAGTATTGAATAATTATTAATAGTTGGTAAAACTGGTAAGAGCTGTGATAGCCTAGTGAATACAACCTCTGCCGATGATTCAGATGGCTTAGGTTCGTATCCGGTCCTAGGCATGCACCTCCAACTTTTCAGTAATGTGCATTTTAAGAAATTAAATATTGAACAGTGACTTGATGACCTATTCACTATTTGGTCTTTATTAATATAAACATCAAAACAACTGAGAAATGTCATCTACCTACTGATATCCAGGAACGGTTGCCAGACGGCACTGGATGACATTTATCACATAGAATCTCAAATTTGTATATCAACTAACCTAAACTTTAAAAGCCTCAATAGCTCAACGGTAAGGGCGGTCGGACTCATCACGGTGATGGTTCGATCCCCTCCCCGTTGGTCTAATGTCATACCCACTCCTAACATAGTCTTTACTAATTGGAGGGGAATGGGAATATTGGTCATATTTAAATAAAGATATGGCAAATATTCTTTTAAAAAAAAAATCGAACAGACACCAAAGTTCGTGAATTAGTCTGCTGACCTGGGTTTGCAATGGCCATCCAAAATACAATGGAAAGATCAATTTATTTTTTATAAGCTTTTTATGTTTTTGCAATGTTACAAATTGAAAAATAAATTATGCAAATAAACGACAGATTAACAATGTAAATTGTTTTGTTTAGTTTCTTTTGGTTTAATTTAATCAAGCACGAATCCAGTATTTCCTTTTCAAGTGTGAAACAATGGGCGGAACTCTGAAAAATGCATCCTTTTGTTGTCTTATGGCCTACTTACTTTACAAAGGAACAGCGGAGTTGGTAATAAATGGCGCGAGTGCAAGTACAAAATATAGAAATAATTCTTAAGGTTACTGGGTTATTAAAATAATAGAAAAGCCATTTAATGTTTAGTGTAAAAGCAGTAAGCAGATTCCAAGCACAACAAAGACTACCAACATAGACATTGTCATCATCATCATCATCATCATCATCATCATCATCATTATCAACCCATATTGAGCTCACTACTGAGCTCGAATCTTCTCTCAGAATGAGCGGGGTTAGGCCAATAGTCCACCACACTGGCCCATTGGCATTGGCAGACTTCACACACACAGAGAAGCTGATCGTCAAGGAGAAAATAGTTGGATAACATTAGAGAGTAGACTAGACTCGACTACTCACAATTGAAATGATTTTCGGCATACTATACTAACCAGCAAATTCCGCTATGGGGATAGCACCGTGCAATGATGATGAATTTTCAATAAACAACCCTACATATAAGTAATCATATTTGCCATATTTGGGCGATGGAGCAAGCTATTCTTAGAGTTTCTCTGCATGCTTGAATCAGAAATTAGAAGATCCACAGAGGAGCAGAAGTGGCAATGGGCAGGGCACATAATTCAAAGAGCCAATGGCCGTTAGAATCGCAAGGTGCTGGAATGGCAACCCAACATCACAAAGCGCAGTGTAGGTCGACCTCCACTAGGTGGACTGAGGACATCAAGAGGGTTGCAGGGAGCAGCTGGATGCTGGCCGCTCAAGACTGTTTTGTTTGGAAGTCCATGCAAGAGGCCTATGTCCAGCAGTGGACTTTTATCAGCTGTTAATGATGGATGATGATGATTGTTTAGAGTTGTTTAATTGTTTGTACTTTCTAAGAGCTTTCAGAAGGTGTCAAATCCTTTCAGTGATAAGTCAGGCTCCTTTACTTTGAATTATTGAGTTTATTACTTGCTTTTTGTGTGAAAATAAAAATAAAACCGAAGAGAGCCTCCAAGAAAACCAATCTATAAGTGCATCCAACTTCATCAAAATCGGTTCAGCGGTCTTTATGTGAGAACGTAACAGACGCATTTATCTATAATCCATTATATTGTATGGTTTTATTTTGGGCTAACAAAGCTGAAAAAAGCTGTTCAGTCAAATTGATGGGATATTTATAACCTAATTAGAAAATGAGAAGTGTATTATTGAATATTAATTTACGATTAACAATTTGGAAGATTTGCATTGTGCGATTCAAATGACAGATCGAGTGTAAAGGCGTGAACATCGAAATGTGCAGGAACACACAACACCGGATATTCTGTAAACAGTAGGAATGTAATTCATAATTGATAAAACTCACCATATATTTCCAAGATTTCGTTGTTAGTAGCAGCATTATCACAATGAACGCACAAAATAAATACAATAAAAATGGCTCCTACAGAGTAATGAACATACATCTTAAATTACAGTATACTGAAAATTCTCGTAAGAAAAAAGTTTACACAATATTTATACACCACATTTTCACTTCAATTTAACTTAAAGGCGGACACAATAATCTTATCAAGTCATTTATTTCTTACAAATTGTTTCAATGAAGCTGCCATAGAACTAGGACCCCGCCGCCTGTCATTGGCCTTGTCAATAAACAACCAATGTTGCTGCGTGAAAAAAGTCCAAGAGCTATTTTTTTTAGTAGGTGACGTCGAGTTATTTTTTAAATTAATTAAACATTTTTATAATGTTGATGAAAATTCTTCATTCACATTATTTGTAATCTTTATTTTTATTGCGATTTTTCTACAACATCAGTTTAGCTTTTTTAGTACAAATAATAATAGATTTTCTATAGTGAGTATAGTACTACCACACTCATAACGAACAAGCATTTGTTAATCCTTAGAACGAACTGTCAACTGAATATCATCAAAGAAGAAAGAATAAATTAAAATATTAGTGGTGTGGTGTAGGTTAACAAATAATAAGTTATTTTATTAGTTTTAATATTATTAGTTCTTCTTCTTCTTCTTCTTCAAGAAGAACTAATAACATATTAACGAGTATTTAGAAGATTTCAAAATAACGATCTCTTTCCAGTCTGTGCCTCATGACAAAGAACCGTGAGCATCCCCTCGACAAGTTATCTTTGGATGTACAATGCTCCTCCACTTTTATTTTATAACACGCTGCACATACATACGCACATAATAACATACGTCCTTAGACCATTAGATGACTTTTATTTAATCTTAGTTCTTTTAATTTTCAACAATAAACCGAAACGTATTGTGTGCTTATAACTTTACATCTTAGTTGTAAATCAGACAAAATATATTAAAAGTAGGTAGGTGAACTGAAATCTAATAATATAAAAGTGTTTGTAAAATTCGCAGTGGGTAGTTGAGCGGTTATAGCTTTTATTCAATGACAAGTTAACTATGATCGCACCAGCTTACGTTAACTGACGATGCAATTTAAAATGGAAGCGGGCTTACTTGGAAAAGTCACTAGACACCCGCATGAATTTACTACTCTAAACTGGCCCGACCGTTTACTTGTAGCGTTCTACCAAAAGCTGTAACTAAAACACGGAGTGCTCCTGGCCTGACCTCGGCAAGATTGTAGTACGCTTATAAAAGTTTGTAGCAAACAACAAAAATAAATGCACATAATAAAAACAGGCAACACAGCTCAGAGCGATTGTTTGTTCGGCTTTGGGTGTCAGCCGCTTTGTAAATTTTTTATTGTAATAATTAAACTAATAACCAGCCATATCTTTTGGTAAATGAACTGGAGGATGGTTTAACTATCGTGCAATGTGTTTTATATTACGGGATCGTGTGTAGTGTACGTGTAAAGCTGCTTCTTCCGCCATGACAATGGTGAACTTGGTCGGGAAGTACACCATAACGTTTGTGCTTTATTTTGGGTGTATCTTATCTTGTTATCCGGTTTTTGGTGAGTAACCAGCATTATTTATATACAATTCCGATAGTAAACTAAATATTTACATGCCCGTTGTGTATTCAATAGAGATTACGTTTACATACATTTCGCTATTGCACATTTTTCTCGTACGAAACCGAAGCAATGAGATGAAGTAATGCATAAAAAAGCGCAGCTGCACAGTGCAGCGACAATTTATTGTTGGTGAATGGTAATGTAGTGTTTCAAAAACTTTTGAAATTCCGTTTTGTAAGCCTTTCTAGAAAGATTAGTTAAAACATTGTGATGATTCTAATGAACTGTTATAAACAACTTACACATAAAAGGGTAAAAAATATGTTTCTTTGGACATCATTCAGTGTTGTTAACTTCCTTTTTGTCTGTATTGCTTGGATTAGAAACAATTGTTCATAACAATTATCCTAATACTACTATATATGTTTACAACAATTATCCTAATTTACTAATTTGATCTCTAATAGCAAATAAGACTATGGGTATTACCTTCTTTGTAAGAAACTGGTGAGAAGTTAGTAGTGATGCACTCCTATCAGAAGTCATGTGTATAAGTCCTGCAGACCTGAGATATCTAGATAAATAAAAATGGGTCTTCGAAATGTATGTGACCGCATAACTTTTGAACAACTGTACCATACCATTTTGAATGATTCTTAGTTTATACATTCATTCTTTACTTATAAAATTATTGTAAAGATGTAAATTTTAAATAATGAAATTGTCATTTTAAACCTTTAAATACTTAATAAATAATTTGCAAGCCAAATTGGCAAGATACATTTACCATCTACATCTACCGACCACCTGTATATATAATGCATGTATCTGCAAATAAATAAATTGATTGATTGATTGATTATTGTTGGGACTAGATTTGTATAATGCAAAAATTACAAATTAAAAAACAACAACACTGTTCTACACTCCCATACCAACAATTCATTTAATCAAATCAAATTGCAGGGTAGAGTAGGTTTATTTTTAGGGTGGGGTAGGGTTGCGTAGAATAAGGGTAGAGTAAGAGTAGGGAAGAAGTGCACACCACTTAAAGCAAAAGCCAGATAATTTTGATTCCAAGTCACTCTCTTTTATCCCATCTCAACAAAAGAAATAGCATAAATAATTATCTCTCTCTTTCATTTCTATGGGATCAGATCACCAGAGAGGGGGGCTAAAACAAGACTAAAAATAAAATAGTCAAAATTATCTCTTGATGTTTAACTTAGGCTATGGGCCTAGGATGCGCTTCACAAGAATGTCTATGTTTTCCTACATATTGTTCTCTCTCTGTATAATTATCCCTCTCTCTTTCATTGTGATGAGACCAAAGAGAGCTACTAGTAGTCAAAATTATCTCTTTGAGGCCATCTTAAGCCATTGGTCATACAAGCCTAGAATTTGCTTTACAAGAAAGTCTTTGTTTGTTTAACATATTGCTATCTCTTTCGTCATTTTTTTATTTTTTTTATTCTTTACAAGTTAGCCCTTGATTACAATCTCACCCGATGGTAAATGATGATGCAGTCTAAGATGGAAGCGGGCTAACTTGTTAGGAGGAGGATGAAAATCCACACCCCTTTCGGTTTCTACACGGCATCATACTGGAACGCTAAATCGCTTGGCGGTACGTCTTTGCCGGTAGGGTGGTAACTAGCCACGGCCGAAGCCTCCCACCAGCCAAAAATGTTGGGATATTTAAAATTTTACCATTATTGGTTGACAGTATATCCTTCCTTCTGGGCTATATCAGCACTTGACCAAGTGATTAGCAGTTGTGCATGGGTCGTTTGGTGTAGGTCACTGCTGCATTCATTATATGCAGTCGAGCACACTCCAGAAGATTAGGAGGCCGCCCAGGTTGCTGATTGCCTCTTGGAGTGTTGCTGAGGAACCAATGTAGGTTGCTCTTTGCTCAGTAATGCAGTATATATATTTCTCGTCCAGTGGCGTGCACAAGGTCTTTAAATAAGGTAGGCACTGTACAAAGAAAATGGAAAATTTCTTTTCCAATACATAATTGAGATAAGTAACAACAGGCGTTTTCGCTTCGTCATTCGGCCTCGCCATGAGATATGTTGCTAACTTGGAGTAAGTAACTATACACTGGGATATCAAAGGAAAAAAATATTATGGTTACATCTGAAATCGACCTTCATTGAAATTCATAATACACTTAGAATTGCAAAATGTGGCTCACTCTTGTATCTTACGATAAAAAACACTGAAGCTTTTTTCAATTCAAAAAATGTCTATTTTTTGTTTTAGCACAGGGGTCCCCAAACTATTTTTAACCTTTTTCCAGAATTTTCTTATACTACTTAACTTAAGAGCTGTGATAGCCCAGTGGATATGACCTCTGCCTCCGATTCCGGAGGGTGTCGGTTCGAATCTGGTCCGGGGCATGCACCTCCAACTTTTCAGTTGTGTGCATTTTAAGAAATTAAATATCACGTGTCTCAAACGGTGAAGGCAAACATCGTGAGGAAACCTGCATACCATAGAATTATCTTAATTCTCTGCGTGTGTGAAGTCTGCCAATCCGCATTGGGCCAGCGTGGTGGACTATTGGCCTAACCCCTCTCATTCTGAGAGGAGACTCGAGCTCAGCAGTGAGCCGAATATGGGTTGATACTACTTAACAGCATTTCTTTACCTATACTAATGCTAGCAGACCCGGTCAAGTTTTACTTTGACTGATGTGCACTTCTTCCCTATCCTTACCCTATACTACCCTACTCCTACCCTACCTCTACCCTACCCAGACAGACAGACATACAGACATGAATTATCAAAAAGTTGTTTGTTGTGTGTAGTACGGTGTAAATAATAAGCATTTGATAAAATATAGTTATTTTGAAATCACATACAGACACTTCAATTTTGTTTTATGTATTGAATTATTTAATACCAGCGGATGCCCGTGACTTCGTCCGCGTGGATTCAGTTTTTCACAATAATTTCAACCATGACAATCTAGACAAAAATCTATTTCTATTCCAAATTTCAGCCAAATCGCTTCAGTAGCCGCAGCGTAAAAGAGGATCAAACACACACAAATTTTCGCCATTGTAATATTAGTGTGTTTATTGTGATTAGCGGACGCCCGCGACTTCGTCCGCGTATAATTCAGCTTTTCACAAATTCCGCGGGATCCATGGATTTTTCCAAGATGAAAAGTAGCCTATGTGTTAATCCAGAGAAAAATCTATTTCCTTTCCAAATTTCAGCTAAATTGTTTCAGTAGCCGCAGCGTAAAGAAGGAACAAACATATACACAAACCTTCGCCTTTAAAATGTTAGTATGATTTGTCATGATTTTATTTGCAGGTCAAGATACACCAGAGATATTGGACGTGCAGCTACTTAACGGGACCCTCGGCTTTGATGCCAACATCACCTGCAGTGTTATGCCAATCGAAGTTACTGTGGAATGGCTATTCAATGGTGAACCACTTAAAATTGATGGCAGGTAAGTTCTTTTGTTTTTGAAGTAATAACTTCATATGGGAGGATAAACTGTAAAGGTCCGTTTATATGTACAGACACAGTACTTCACAGACAAGTAGCGTGGCAGACACCCACAGACACCGTCTATTTCCACTGCCCAGCAGGTAGCTAGAGACACATTAAGTCCTTTTCATGAAAGAAGTCCCCCAGACGCGACGCTAATGTCTTAATGGCGCTCATTGTCATTTGGTAATGGCGGTCTAATTGCCATTTGTGTAAGGCGCTGTCAATTTTAGTTCAGGTTTCATGAAAAGGACTCTACAGACATGAACCGCACAGACAAAATATTTTTTCCGCTAATACTGGCCGGGCGCGGCCCGTGTCTTTCAACTTCTGCGCGGCCGCGTTACGATAGATATAAATATGTTAATAAACACTTAGAAGAATATTATTTTGTCTGCCACGGCAAGTGTCTAGCACGCTAAATGTCTGTAGATATAAACGGACCTTTACAACTCTGTCTGGCTACCCTTTCTCACGTGCATACAGCTGCAGGTTTAAGTGATTTTTCTATATTATGTGGATTTTTGGTTAGATCTCTCTCCCCTCCAACTAAGGGTAAACTATATGCTAGGAATGGGTACAACAATATTCCAGTAGATAAGGTGGATCCATTGTATGAGTGGGTTCGGTTGAGGCTAAAAGTTTTTGGAAAAGTTGGCCACCACGACTAAAACTCAGTCAGGAGGACATTATTATTATTATTAAATCATAATATGTCATTGCCAATCTCGAAAACAAAATGTACTAATACTGAGAAAATTATTCCGACGAAACGCGATCGTTTTGCAAAGAAGTTCTTAGAAATGTCTGAGTCAGCGGTTCTCGACCGCCTCGTAAACAAGGGCTAAAGGCTTTGCGTTCGATTTCCGGTGTTCAAATTGCCAATACTTTGTTTGAGTTATTCACAAAGAATATATAATAAGATTTTGAAATTTTCTAATCTTATTTACTTTGCAAATATCCAGTCAATAATATATGTATAAATAATATATGTATAAATTAGTTAACATTGACTTTATTTACTCGAATCTATTCTAATATTATGAAACTAATGAGTTTGTTTGTTTATTTGATTGAGCGCGCTAATTTCAGGAACTACTGGTCCGATTTGAATTTTTTTTTCAGTGTTTGATAGCCCATTTATCGAGGAAGGCTTTAGGCTGTACATTATCCCCGTATACCTACAAGAACGGTAACCACGCGGGTGAAACCGCGCGGCTTCAGCTAGTGTATCATAAAAATCAATATATTCAAACCTTGTCATCATCCCTATTTTCAGCAATCTTTCTCGTAGTAAAGACAGGTGTAAAAAATGCCGCCTAATATTGTAAAGTACCCCCATTTAAGCTTCCGTCTAGGTTCGAGTGCGTGTTAGATGTACTGAGTGGGCTCCTAAGTGTCTAGGGTAGGAATGTTTGTAGGTTTGACGGCGAGCTATTGCATATACGTACAGTGACTACCTGTGACCATAGAGTTGGTAATGAATAGACAGGGCCGACTTAACCATTGGACTAGTGATTCCCAAAGTGGTCTATCTCGATCCCTAGGGGTCTATGACAAACTCCGAGGGGTCTATGTCAGTGAAAAAAAATTTGGGGTTCCATTAAATGAAAATGGTTTCCACGATAGTGGATCATAACACATACACTGATTGTACCAATTTTTTACATCATATTATCTTATAATATCAAAACATATACATTATTAAACTAGTATGAATAAAAAAAAATATTATAAATGTTTATAAAATTGTGTAAGTTGTATGATACAGAAACTCAATATCAAATAATTAGGGGTCTATCCAACACGGAAAAACTTGGCAAGGGGTCTACGACACAAAAAAGTTTGGGAAACTCTGCATTGGACGAAGTAGACAAATGCCTAAGGACTATCATCGGCTTGGAGCTCACAAAATTAATTCATAATTTTCATACAAGAGAGAGAATGAGAGTGGATATGAACTCTGTCTCCGATTCCGGAGTGTGGTTCGAATCCGGTCCGGGGCTTGCATCTCTAACTTTTCAGTTGTGTGCATTTTAAGAAATTAAATATCACGTGTCTCAAACGGTGAAGGAACATCGTGAGGATACCTGCATACCAGAGAATGTTCTTATTGGGTCAGCGTGGTGGACTATTGGCCTAACCCCTCTCATTCTGAGAGCAGACTCGTGCTCAGCAGTGAGCCGAATATGAGTTGATAATGATGATACAGGAGTTCTTTGATTTGAAGATTCGTAAATACAAAACCATTACTGGGTTCCTTAGTAAAAAAAGCATCAGTCTGATGGTGTTGTAATTCTTATCTTTGTCGATTTAAACAGAGCTGATGGCCTTTAAATGGCTTATTCCAATGTTAAATTTATTCAAATAAATGTTATTTTTAAATTGCAGACAAGCACTTTAATTTTTATTTGCATTGAAAAAATCATTATCCAATATTTTCAAAAATAAAAAAATATATATTTTTTTATTGTTTACAAGTTAGCCCTTGACTACAATCTCACCTGATGGTAAGTGATGATGTAGTCTTAGATGGAAGCGGGCTAACTTGTAAGGAGGAGGATGAAAATCCACACCCCTTTCGGTTTCTACACGGCATCGTACCGGAACGTTAAATCGCTTGGCGATACAACTTTGTCAGTATGGTGCCACAACTAGCCACAACCGAAACTTCCCACTGGCCAAATCTGGACTAATTAAGAAAATCTCAATCTGCCCAGCCGGGGATCGAACCCAGGACCTCCGTTTTATAAGTTAAATATCATATAACTTAAATATCAGCCAGGACATCTGTCGGGTCTGCCAGTCCACAGTAACTCTATGTACAGCTTACACCCTCCGTCGCCACTCAAGAATTGCCCTTGCATTTTCGATTGTATTCCAACCCCCTGCCACCTTATTGTTTCACTGCATAGTGGGATGCATGATTTATTTTTTGAATGTCAAAAGTGTTTTTGAAAATTGGGGAACCTACTATAGCCGTGTGAGTTAAATAATAATGCTAAATAACTAGCTAAAACAAATAAAAACGTTTTATAAACTGTACTATCAAACGCCGCGTGGTTTTATCCGCGTGGTACCCGTTCCCGTAGGAATATGGGGATAAAATGTAGCCTATAGCACTCGGGGATAGTGCAACTTCCCAACAGTGAAAGAATTTTTCAAATCGGTTCTGCAGTTTCAGATCATATTCAATTCAAACAAACTATCAAATTTTTCCTCTATAAAATACTAACTTCGCTTTGACTTATGTGCATTTCTTCCCTTTTCTCTTTTTTTCATTCTTTACAAGTTAGCCCTTGTCTACAAGCTCACCTGATGGTAAATGATGATGTAATCTAAGATGCAAGCAGGCTAATTTGTTAGAAGGAGGATGAAAATCCACAACCCTTTCGGTTTCTACACGACATCGTACTGGAACGGTAAATCGCTTGGCGATACAACTTTGCTAGTAAGGTGCGACAACTAATCACAGCCGAAGCCTCCCACTGGCCAAACCTGGACCAATTAAGAAAACCTCAATCGGCCCAGTCGGCGATCGAACCCAGGACCTCCGTCTTGTCTCAAGGTGTGTGTGTGTGAGATCTATGAAGTGCATACTACTGCCTAGGTATAGGTCCATTTGCCGAGTCCGTTTTCCCCACCACCTACAACATGGGTATCTTTAAGTCAAGAGTGAATAAGCATCTTCTAGGCAAGAGCGTTCCACCATCATCGCTTACCATCAGGAGTGATTGCAGCTAAGCGTTTACTTACACAAAAAAAAAAACCAGAAACCCCCTTTTAATTCCCGTACTATTAGAATAGTTACTCATGACAACCATAGTAAACAAAATCTCTCCACAGAATACACCAACACGCCCAAGAGAGGCAGCTACAAGAGAAAGACCTCGACGGCAACCCGCGCAAGTACAAATCGTACAACCTGACCCTCACCAACGCTACCACCACCGATGACGGCAACTATACGTGCAGAGCTAAACTGGGGGATGCGAAGGTGGAGAGGAGTGTTGTTTTGGACCTCAGTTATCCTGGCAGACTTGTGAATAAAACCGCGGGGCCGATAAAGGAAAATGTCACAGAGCAAGCTAATGTTACGATGATGTGTGTTTTTGAAGGTAATTCGAAAAATGTTTATCTAAGGCCAGTCTATCTCGTATTCCGAGAGCTGACATTTTTGGGTTCAATTTAAAGGTATAAAAAATTTAGATTGCCTCCAGGAATATTTTTTGAGAAAAATACTACTACTGTATAGTCTGGTATGTGTAGTCAAGGCAAAACTCCAGTTTACTCCAAAAGTTAGTCTGCATTTTTGGTTAAACTTCAAGGTATAAAAAATTCAGATTACTTTAAAAGACGTTTTTTGAGAAAATTAGTCCCACTTCTCTCCAGGTATGTATAGTCAAGGCAAACCTCCAGTTTACTCCAAAAGCTAGTCAGCATTTTTCGGTTCAATTTCAAGGTATAAAAAATCAGATTGCCTCAGGGATATTTAAAAAAAAAACTACTATACCCCAGCTAGGTTTCTAGTTCTGGGTTAGGGTACTATAGGTAACAAATAAGTTTTCAGTATGCCTCAAACTTCTACCCAAAAACTAATTTGTAACGATGTATTGTATAACTCCACCAGAGCGAGTTTCGAATTCACCTCTATCTTTCTCGTTCTATAGTATCATGTTAGAGAGAGATAGAGGTGAATTAAAACTCGCATCAGCGAGTTATGTAAACATCATTACAGAATAGCGTTACAGATCTCTGATTTCGAAACGAACGTCATTGATTGATATTTTTTTCCGTTTTTACAACACTTAAATTTATCAGAAACACAACTTATCGTCAAATTAATAGCCGCGTTTTTGCTTAATTTAGCAGTGTCCTATCGATCTAATCTCTAACCCATATCGACACTTTCAGAGAAATATAGGCAACAGTTGTAAATTAGATATTGTACATATAATACTCTCATAGCCTTAGTTTGCTGCTATTTAAACTCCCATCTTTCTTACAGTTTACAAAACCACTGAAGTTAGATGGTGGAAGAGAGGAAAGGACGACGACATAATCGAATTAACAACAAAACCGGCGAAACGAATCAATCTCAAGCAAATCAAAAGCCAATACGATCTACACATCCGAAACCCAGAAGACAACGGCACTTACGTCTGCGAAGTTTTCGACCCTGTCAATTCTACCAATGTCACTGGAGAAATTGACGTCATAATATACGCAGCACCACAAGTTGTCATAGACACTGTCATACCCATCAGTGCGTCACAATTATTCCTAAACTGGACCATAAAGTCATACAACTCAGATATAATTGGCTACTACTTGATGTACCGAAGACTGCCTTCGACAAACTTCAATCAGTACACGCAAGAGAAGATCGGTGTCAAAAACATATCATTTGTGATGGAGGGCTTGGAAAAGTCTACACAATACCAGTTGAGACTCGAAGTTGCTACAACGTATGGGAGGAGTAAGCCTCATACTTATGAATCTACTGTCACAACTTTGGATAAAGATCCGATATTTGTGCCTAATATTTCAATTAATGGTTTCTCGGCTACATCTGTGACGATTGGTTGGGCAGCTCCACCTAAGGATATCGAGGAGTTGATCCATTACTATTTGTTGGAGGCGAGGAAGATGAATGAGGTGGCTCCGAGGAGAGCGTACCATTCCAGGGATAACAGGAATCTGCCATACATGTTTGATAATCTGGAACCCCACAGCACATATGTTTTTAGGGTAAGTATCTTTATTGTATTTTGCGTTTTTAAATTTTTAGATTTTTAGCAAACGCATGTGTACGAACATTAGAGGTTCTCTATGAAATATAATATCTTGCATTGCTTTGAAAATTTTAACTGTCTAGTTATCAAATATAGCCTGGTGATAGACGGCCAGATGGGTCCGGGACCCTAAAAACACATTTAAACCTCAATTTTCTTCAAAGTAAATTGTACTTTTAGCAGTATTGATTAGGTCCATTTACTTCAAAGAAACTGTTAAATCTTCATCCATGTCACTAGCGGGTCAAAACTGAGCTGAACAAAAGTAGCTATGGTCTGTGACATAGAGATTGGCAATAAAGTGTCTTGGACCTTGACTGATGTAAACAAACCACTAAATACCATAATTATGGTTGTTGAATTTTTAAAAAACATACTTTGTAATATCTTTTCCTATTTGTGTAATAAAATTAATACATTTATACTGTTTGTAAGGTCCCTTGTCCTTACCGTAATAGCAGTAAGTCACCATCTCACCACTACACTATAATGGCCAGCAGCACACGTCTCCGCCTCCTTTCGATGCCAGCGATAGACTGCTTGCCCTCTCACTACCGGTGTATATATACACAATCACTACACTGTTATCTTGAACTTAACTCATTTGTCCAATATGTAATATGAAAGAAAATTATCTTGATTGAAAAGTTATCATTTTATTTTTATGACTATGAGTACATTTTTGAAAACCATAACTCAAGAGTTAACTGTTAGAGATTGCTTTTTTGACAATAGGCCGCATTTGTACGCTAATTTTTCTTTTTATTATGTTTTTTTTATATTCAATATTATTGTGTGCAATAAAGTATTTTTCTGCTAACAGTAAAAAATCTTTGTTCGTAGGTATGCGCATGCTCCGACTTCACGAAGCGCTGCGGCAACTGGTCGGCCACCATGCCGGCGGCGACGGGCGACGGCATCCCCGGCCGGCCCAGCAACGTCACGGTGCACTGCGCCAGCAGCTGGATCAACCTCACCTGGCAGCCGCCGCTCAAGCCCAACGCTGAGATCAAAGGCTATACGGTATGACTCATCATCACACCACATGACCATCAAGATCAACTTTGGTGGCTGACAGCCCAAATACATGTATCCCAAAAATTTCTCTAGCCAAGAAATCTGTCAAACGTACTGACTGAAGACTTGAGAATTTTGGTTTATCATTTTTAACGATTCATTCATCATCATCATCATCATCATCATCACCATCGTCATCGTTATCATCATCTATCAACATCCTCATCACCATCATCATCATCATCATCATCATCCTCATCATCATCATCTATCATCATCGTCATCACCATCATCATCATCATCATAATCATCATCACCATAACCATAATCATCAACATCATCATCTATATTGTCACTTCAGCTTCGTGACTCATTTAACTTTGTCTATGATCTTCTAGCAATTACTTGGGATATAAATAATCATCATCATCATCAAAATTATCATTTAATGTTTTATGTTTCCCTACTAGATGGAGTTAACTGGCAATGCAACATACAGAGATCGGTTTGGGATATTGCAGAAGGACAGCTGGGGACCGCTCTCTAAGTTCAAGACAAACGATTCCAGAAGCGAAAGGTTAGTTGCAAGTTTCTAAATAACTAAAAGAGTTAAAAGTGAAAACAGGAACGGCAAATGAGATTTCACTGTTTTACCCATCAGATTCGAGGAGCTGCAGCCGAACACCAACTACACGATCCGGCTGAGCGCCATGACGCGCACGCGCAGACGGGGGGACGAGGAGGTGCGGCACTGCACCACGGCGCCCGCGCCGCCCGACACGCCGCCCAAGCCGCGCTGGAGGAAGGTGCGCACTCACATTTGTTACATCATCATCATCATCACCATCTTCTACATCACTATCATCATCATCATAATCTTCATCATCATCATCGTCATCATCATCGTCATCGTCATCATCGTCATCATCGTCATCGTCATCATCATCATCATCATCATCATCATCATCATCATCATCATCATCATCATCATCATCATCATCATCATCATCATCATCATCATCATCATCATCATCATCATCATCATCATCATCATCATCATCATCGTCATCATTAACCGATGGACATCCACTGCAGGACATAGGCCTCTTGCATAGACTTCCAAACACCGCGATCGTCGTCGTCGTCGACGTCGGCATCATCGTCATCACCATCCTCATCGTCGTCGTCGTCGACGTCGGCATCGTCGTCATCGTCGTCGACGTCGAAGTCGACGTCGGCATCATCGTCATCATCATCGAAATCATCATCATAATCATCATCAACATCATCATCATCATCATCATCATCATCATCATCACCATCATCAACTGATGGACGTCCACTGCAGGTCATAGGTCTCTTGCATGGACTTCCAAACACCACGGTCGCCAGCATCCAGCGGCTCCCTGAAACTTCTTTCAATTTAGGGTTTCATTTTCGAGTGAAGTTTCAAAGTATACCCTGCCTATTGCCACTGCAGCTTCGCGACTCGCTGAGCTATGTCTGTGACTTTGAGATCGCAGTCATTGAATAAAAAAACTGCACTATTGTTCATTATTGGTCTTTTAACCGCGTTTTCTTACCTAGATATTTAGAGCTAGATTCATCCTTTTGCATCTATATTTTTGTTGAAACATCTAAAGACTTTTCCCTTTTTCAGGTGTTCGCAGACGACAAATACGTGTTTCCCGTCGATCTACCACGAATAACGGAACGCAACGGACGTATATGTTGCTACAGGTATGTATAGTAATCATTGACCTATTATGATAAAAAGACGCACAATCATTTAGAAAGGATATTGTCCAAAATTGTATGGAGCCCAGGATCAGTCATTGTACCCTGGCGGAAATAAAAAAAATATTTTTTCAAAGTATTTTTGATTATTCAAATCTACGAATTTACTTTAATTCTTTCGAAATAATATTCGTTCTCTCCCAAGTAATGCATCACTGACATGGGTATTAATGGCGGATTGATGTTTTCAATGCAGTAGTCGTATTGACGTTTGATGTCAATTGTCATGTCATAGTTGCTATATCGACGCCATCTTGATAAAATTTAAAAACTTGGGTTTTAATTTTATTTAGTTAGATTTATTTACTTATTTAGATTTTAATAAAATACTTGTATTTTTAAGTTTTAATGATATGGGGTACAAGATTGGACCTGAAAGGGACCATCTCCTTTTCACTTAAAAACTGGCCAATTTTGCTTTGACAGTTTTAAAATTATTGGTAAAGAAAATAATACCTAAAGGCCTTTCAATATAGTCCAATTTAGAGCAAATTCAACATTAAGGATTGATTTTAAGGTTAAATTTGCAAATGTGACGACTTCAATTGAGTGCCAAGAAGTGCTTAACGAATATGAATTTAACATATTTTTTTTTTGTTATTTCCAGGATATACATAGTGCGTTTGAGACCACACCCTGATTGGAGCAACCTACCCCCACCGAGGGACATGACGGTGGTGGACTATGAGGAGGCGCATGGGGTCCAACCAGTTTTGGGGGCGTATATCACCGATGTGTTCTCAAAGTAAGTAAACTTTAACTCTCTACTAAAGCCATATTCAATGTACCAACCAACCAACAACCAACTTACCTTAGCAACTTACCAACAAACTACCGTTTGTACTACTAGAAAGCTGTAATTTAGCATCATCATTATCAACCCATATTTGGCTCACTGCTGAGCTGGAGTCTCTTCTCAGAATAAGAGGCGTTAGGCCAATAGTCCACCACGCTGGCCCAATGCGGATTGGCAGACTTCACACACGCAGAGAATTAAGAAAATTGTCAGGTATTTCTTTGAATGCACACAACTGCAAAGTTGGTGGTGCATGCCCTGGACCTGATCGGAACCCACACCCTCCGGAATCGGAGGCAGAGATCATATCCACTGAGCTATCACGGCTTTTTTGTAATTTGGCATGGGTATATATAATCTTGTAAAAGCATCTATAAAATGGTAATAAAAAAAAATACTTCTCTACATGTGTATATTAAAGTGACAATAGTTTTTTTCTCGTCTATCCCATAGTGTGGAATATCGTTATCAGTAATTTTAAGCATTATAAGGGTTTAAAATGCTACTCTACGGAACCCTATACACCCTACTTTTCATACAATATAATACCTAGCATGTGTCAAAGGCATTTCTCGTGTCTACCAATATCGGTGGAATCGACACCTTTGCTCTCTCTTTCATCCCATCGCAACGAAAGAGACAGCAATATTTTTTAGGGAGCATCATAGACCTATTGATCTATAATAATAATATTTTCCATTGTTCCCAGTGACAGATTCCCTCCAGAATCAGAACTCATAATGGGTGATGGCAGATCCTACTACGACAAAGATGACCCTGGCCTAAACTGGGAGTCTTGCCGGCGCTGCCTCAAGAAGCCGAGGAGGTCCTACGACATACCGCCACCTGCGCCCAAGCCACCCACCACCACCATGCCACCTACCACAACTAGAGACGAGTTCTTTGAGGACGAGATAGATACCACCATGGAACCGGATGAGGAGAAACGTTCACGGAGATCCTATATGGATATTGAAAGGTTAGTTTTTTTTTAATTAACCCTACGAAGGCTCGAGCGTTGTTTGAAGAAGCTGATCCTACGATATACCGCCACCGGCGCCCAAACCACCTACCAACTGTCATTCATACATGCACACTCAATACACACACACACCAACACGCACATAATTATCAACCCATATGCGGCACAATGCTGAGCTCCAGTCTTCTCTCAGAATAAGAGGGATTAGGCCAATAGTCCACCACGCTGGCCCAATGCGGATTGGCAGATTTGACACACGCACAGAATGAAGGTAATTCTCTGGTATGCAGGTTTCCTCACGATGTTTTTCCTTCACCTTTTAAGACACATCATATTTAATTTGCTAAATTGTCCGGACTGGATTTGAACCGACGCCCTCCGGAATCGGAGGCAGAGGTTATGACCTCTGCCTCTGTGGCTATGGCCACTGGGCTCAACACACACATACACACACAAGCGCAAAAATACGCACACGAGTAGATGCACATATATACTCATAAAGTCAAATATACTGCCTTAAGAAGCCGAGGAGATCCTACGACATACCGCCACCTGCGCTTAAGCCACCCACCACAGCCATGCCATCTACCACTAGACCATCTTTCCCTAAAGCCTGGACTTAATATAATGATGAAAACAATCTTTTACAGGGACTACATGAAGAATCCAATGATGATGGACAACAAACTGGTGGAGATCGAGGTCAAAGAGGACTTGCAGGTCAAAGACGGTCTGCTAGACCCGGCAGCTAACTATACACTTTACGTCGAGTTGATTCGTAAGTTTTTTAACTCTGTTTTTCATTGTCAAACTTGTCTAGAGACAATGCGATTACGTTACAATTCTATTAGTATGAATAAAATCTTTTTATCAAAAAAATTGATCTGACTTAAAAAAAATAACATCGTACGTGCTACCTTCTGGTCACTTTGAAGGCGGTGTCAACACAGTGATGCATTAACTTAAAGCTCGAGCCGATTAAATCATAAAGTTTTAGGATGCAAAGATTGTTTTTTACTGTGGTTCTTTCAGAAACGGTTTTAATTAATACGTCACGAGGCTCCTCATTGTCCACGATCCTCTTGGTTTCCGACATTGTGGTTAAAATGTTTCAACACATTAATGTGATGAAATGACGAAAGCAGAAACCCAGTATATATAATATACAATACTATACAACCTCGAGCCCACCAATCGATACAAAGCTGGAAATTGGCCATAAATTAGAACACAAAAAGGTCAATTTGCAAATAAATTAGAGCATTCGAGGTAAATTTTCAGAAAAATCTGGTAAAGGCGGTCTTATTGTCATTTGTGTAAGACGCTGTTAATTTTAGTTCAGGTTTTTCTTGTTTCATGAAAAGGACTCTAGAATGAATTTACTGATAAATATATCCGATGACATACGTTCACTTTTAAAGACAGCGCGCATTTTGGAAGACAGCTGCCAATCAATGCCAATCAATGTTTAAAATACGCATTTATAAAGCTGGATACGTATGAAAAAAATTAAATCAGCTTACTTTCCCTGTAGGCCAATATTATTTCGTCTAAGATTAAAATGGATTAATTAAGTAAAAAAAACGAGATTTTTAGTAAATTTTTCATTTCTGTATCACTCTGGGCCCAATTTCGAAGTTTTTCTTTTAAAAAGTTTTTCAATATAACAATTGTTTTCAGCTGAAAATACGAAATGTTTAGTAAATATTTATATATCACAACATATTTTCTATATATATATATATGTATTAGTTTTAAGTTATTATTACGATGTAAATGTATTAGTTTTAAGTTATTATGTAGTTATGTGTTGTGTTAACAAATAATTGATTTCTATTTTATTCTATTCTATTCTAAATTTTCATTTCTGTATCATTCTGAGCCCAATTTCGAAGTTTCCTTTTGAATAGTTTTTGAACATATTATTTGGTTTCAGCTGGTTCAGAGCAAGACGAGCCCTTGTTCAGTGACTACGTCAACGCGCTGATGCCCGCCGCGTCGCCGGTAGCGCCGCCGCCCACCACGCCACTGGAAATTGCTTTATTGGTAACAATTTATATAGTAAGGAAAGGTCTCCCACTGAGCATAAAGCTAAGCTATAATATAAGTTATGGAATGCTCTCCCTTTAAACATACGGAAATCAAAGTCACTGGACATTTTTAAAAATGCCGTAAAGACTCACTATCTGGTGCAGTAAGGACGATCTGTATCTATTATTTCTCTTCAATATGACTTTATAATGTATTTATTAGTATATTTTGTATATGTATTTTATTCATTATTGTAGGTATTTGTGTAATATTGTTTATGTATTAGGATGTAAATTATTTTAAAAATAACCATGGTATTAGTAGTAATACACATACATAATGTGTATTACAAATACTATGGTTATTTTTGTTTTACGCCACCTGTTGATGTCCTTTAGTTTTCCTAAACCGAAAGTTGTCTGGAAGAAATCGCTACTTAGCGATAAGGCCGCCTTTTGTATGCTGATCTCTTCTTAATATGTTTTTATTTCACTTGTATTTGTCTTTGTGGTGTGCAAATAAAGTATATCTATCTATCTATAAAGCTGCAGCTAGCTTCTCAGTGGGAGCCTTTTAAAGAGTAACATTACGGGCGTGAATGTAATTTGTTAAAAACAAAAATAAAGACTTTTTTTGCGAGAATTAGCAACAGCAAAATTTTAAATTAAAAAGATTTAACCGACTTCCAACACAAAAATGCACCTACTTACCCACTAAATTAAAAGCGAAAAATAAAAACGTATATACTACAACGTATGTAGCGTATACTCTACGATTTTCGAAAGTTCCTCTCGATTTCTCCAGGATGTCGTCATGAGATCCTGACATGATGACAATGAGACCTTTTCAAACAAAAAAAGAATTTTTAAAATTAATATCGCTGGACATCATAAAAAAAACATACATACAGCCGAAGGTAGACGTCATTGTTGGCGTTACAAATAAATAAATAAATAAGAAACGTTCAAGGAGCAGCAAAATATTGAAAAAAAAAAA